>NC_134484.1:70768082-71015582 GCF_040206685.1 Ascaphus truei
GACAACATTAAAAATGATCAGACAAAAAATGCCACGTACACACAGGTAATTAAATAAAAATCTGCAGATAAGTCAGCAATCCTTATAAAAATAAGGATATAGAAAAAAGAACAAAGTTCTAGGTATCGGTGCTCAAGATCCATGAATCAATAGTGGCAATTGATATATAACTGCTCAGGATATTCCTTTTGCTTGGAGATAGACATACAAGCCTCAGTGAGTATCTATGGTCTTGTGTTTAGAATAACGGTAAGCTCAGATTGAGGGGGTTATGTATATGAAGTCCTATGGTGGATACTAAGGACAAACTATATATGAACAGTCTAGTCCCGTGTACCACCATGATCTTCCCCACTGACCTTTGCATCTTTTGGTCCTCTTCTGCTGCACTGGCAGCCATTTAGTGAACCCCTGAGCCGAATAGTCACAGATCGATCACAGGAGAACGGATCGATCTGCAACTTAGCTAATTACTTATCATTGTGTGGATTGTATTGATGCACATATTAAAGGGAAAAATGAAAAAGAAAAAAACCCAGCAGCTTGGACGGCTGCTTTAAGTTCTAGAAACTTTGAGGACCTGAAAGTACAAAGAAATACTCTGTATCTTTACACATTGCAGTTTTTTGTTTTGTTTTTTTTTATAGGGGGGCAAACATGACCACCTTATTGATCGAAACTTCCATTTTCTACGTTTGTTTAAGATTGTGTTTTTTCTGCAGATGTAGAAAGGCATTAGTCAAGGAATCCACCATTGATGAGGATGTTGATGACTTGATTGAAGATATCTTTAGTGATGTCTGCTTTGGTGAAGATAATATGGTAAGTTAATATGGAGTTTACACAGTGTATATAATGAGATAACCTGGGTTCCATCAGCTATAGTCTTCAACTGAGCCACTGATTTAGCAACCTGTGCTGAAGCAGGCGTATCCTGAAAACCTGACCTGTTGGTGACCCTTGAGGACTGGAGTTGCCCTTCCCTGGTGTATACACCACATAGAACATGATTTCTGTTTAGTAACTATTAATAAGCCAGTATTTGTAATTTATTATTTTCTTGCATTCATTACATTTTTTGCAAACCATAATGTAACTGTTTTGTTAACAAATGGGGCAGCCACATTTCTTTTACATATTCACTGAAAGGTCACTTATCCTCCTGTAAACAGATCTCATTATCAGTCTTTGGTATTTATGCATGTGGAGACGACTATATAATAACGCCTGTGCTTTGCAATATTCCCTTGTGAGGCCTCAAAGCTTGTGTACAAACTAGATTTATGAGGAATGGTTCATAGTAAAGAATCACTTGTTGCAAAATAATGTACTCTGCAATGTATACATTTCTTTAAATTGATGTTGGTATGTAATATATTTTTAGGAAACAAAAGCTGCATTAAAGCAGCAAAACGTGAAAAATGCTATGATTTTTTTTTTTTAAAATCAGTTCTGTAGTGTTAGATAATACTGTCTGCATTTTTTTTAAACTCCTAATGCAATTTAATATTTGTTTTGGTTCCTACAGCAATCATTTAGAAAGTCATATCCACTTCCTCTTTCTAAACCGTCTCTGACACACATCTTTTGGAGCTCTGCCCTTTGGCAACAAAGTATCACAACCAGATCTGTTGCTTTGTTCCAAACAGCAGACTGTCTTGCACTGAAAGCTGTACCAATAATGTGTTACACTTAGTAATACAGGCAGTCCTCGGTTATCCGACACAATGCGTTACTCAAAATGGCGTTGTAAAGCGAAACACGTTTTCCCATAGGAACACTGTTTAAATGAAGGGTTCCGTTCCTGAAGGCATTTTTAACACTAAAATACACCAAATATTTTATGCAGGCAATAAGATATGCAGCACACACAAATTATATAGTGTATATACTGATATATATATATATATATATAATATAACAAATAATATATTATATAGTATAATATATTATATAGTATAATATATATATACGCTCTTACGACGGTTTGCAACGTTGTTTATGCGAATGTGTATGTGTGTGTGTATGTATATGTGTGTGTATGTGTGTATGTATGTATGTGTGTGTCAGGTATGGAGATTAGCACTCACGTTTTGATGCAGGAGGCAGATGCTTGTCCTATAGGTAGTATGTAGACATATGGTGACCAGGGGATCCTGATAGCCAAAAGAAGACAGCACACTGCAATGTTGATATCAAAAAAGTGTATTACGTGACACAGGGCCGCCAACGTTTCGGTCCTTCCAACGGGACCTTCCTCAGGGCAGTGCACCTCAGACTGACACAAGCACCCATATATACCCCTTAACACATACTAAAAAACACCTGACAACAATCAAGAAAATCCAAATTGCAATCCCAGATACAGCCCACATTGCTTAACAGCCAATCCAACATACTGACACTGGCTAGCACCAATGAAATAGCCTGATCTAGACACAAGTGCAATTAGTCACATGTTAAGTAGTGACATCACAGTACCTCCTATCTAAGTAACCATGACTACATAAAGCATACCGTTATATATTTAAATGCACATGAATGGTTAAATAGCACATGAATGGTACATAAATAGCACATGAAGGGAGGGAGGGTAATACTCACGCGATGCGTTCCCTAGTATTCTTCCGCGCATGCGCAGTGCGTCCCTAGCAACCCGATCGCTTCCTAGACCACTGTAAGTGAGGGTGCGCGCATATCTGTATGCAGGATATATGTGGGTTCCATCTAGATTACAGTCTTAAATATACAGACATCAGACTCCTGCTTTTAAATGATTTTATTATTGGTTTGCTCTTAGTTTCATCCCTGTACTGTATGTATCCAACCTTTGGCCACTGGGTGTACTGTGTTGCCATTATTTGTGCTCAAGGTAAAAAAGTAACAGTTATCTTTATCATGTTCATGTCCTCTTTAGGTCTGTCTCAGACGCTGACACATTACCAGGGCACATGCGCATCCATCTTTTGGATTTCACTGCTTGCGCCATTAGCGCAGCGTTGCGCATGCGCATTAGCACAGATATGCGCGCACCCTCACTTACAGTGGTCTAGGAAGCGATCGGGTTGCTAGGGACGCACTGCGCATGCGCGGAAGAATACTAGGGAACGCATCGCGTGAGTATTACCCTCCCTCCCTTCATGTGCTATTTATGTACCATTCATGTGCTATTTAACCATTCATGTGCATTTAAATATATAACGGTATGCTTTATGTAGTCATGGTTACTTAGATAGGAGGTACTGTGATGTCACTACTTAACATGTGACTAATTGCACTTGTGTCTAGATCAGGCTATTTCATTGGTGCTAGCCAGTGTCAGTATGTTGGATTGGCTGTTAAGCAATGTGGGCTGTATCTGGGATTGCAATTTGGATTTTCTTGATTGTTGTCAGGTGTTTTTTAGTATGTGTTAAGGGGTATATATGGGTGCTTGTGTCAGTCTGAGGTGCACTGCCCTGAGGAAGGTCCCGTTGGAAGGACCGAAACGTTGGCGGCCCTGTGTCACGTAATACACTTTTTTGATATCAACATTGCAGTGTGCTGTCTTCTTTTGGCTATCAGGATCCCCTGGTCACTATATATATAATATATATATATATATAATCTCTCTTATCTTATCTCTGTCTCTGCATATTCATTCTTCCAATATTCATTACAAGGAAGAATGAATATGCACAGACACTCTATACTCCATCACGAAGAAGGAAGATACTGCTCACCAGTGGGACATCACTTCTCACAACCAGATCATTCCATAAATGATTTAAAAATCAAAATCCTCAATGGAATGTTTAAAAGCACCCAAGAACGGAAAACATTTGAGCTCAGAATGATAAGACTCTTTGACACCAAAACCAAAGGACTTAATGTGGACATGGGTTTTCTCACACCCTACCAAAATTGTCTGTAATTATCCTGCTTGCCTCTATTCTTATCCACACTTTCTCTCCTCCTCCCCCCCCCCCCAGCATCCCTTCCCCTCCCCACCTTTCTTTGACACTGTCCCCTGGCTTCAAACACTTAACACCCGACCTTATCTACAGTAAATATCTGTTTGTTTGTTTGTTTGTTTTTCTCTCTACACTGTTTTAGCATTGATTCCTGTGTAAATCAGTATTGCTGACCTGAAGAAGAGAGGAGAACTCTCGAAAGCTTGTCCTATGACATAAATTGTTAGTCCAATAAAAAAGGTATCACCTAATACTGAAGAACTCATTTATTCTGCACTATATATATATATACATATACATATATATATATATATATATATATATATATATATATATATATATATATAGATATATATATATATATATATATATATATATATATATATATATATATATATATATATATATATATATATATATATATATATATATATACACACAACGTTGCACAGCGTCGTAAGAGCGTTGGATAAACCATTTTGGCGTTGTAAAAATGAATATAGGTATGCATTGCATAGCGTTGGATAAGCCATTCGTTGTAAAGCGAAGCGTTGTAAAACGAGGACTGCCTGTATACTGTAATGTTACATATCAGCTGCAGCAGTTCACATACGGAAGCACAAAGTTAGAAGGGAGACATTTAGTTAAGCACACAATCAGGATTTATAACAGGAACACCAAACGATTTCCATCTTGGGTAAGAATGTAGAATTATAGATTGTCACATGCTTTACATGTAAAAATAACGAAACAAAAAAGGGGGAATGTAGTATTGATGCTTTTAAGTACGTTTTTAGCAGAATGGGACATTTGGCCATTGCCACCTGCGCTTTCCGCCACCCGGACAATTCACCTCTTGTCACCTTACCACCGGTCACCTCGCCACCATCCGCCATTTATATATGTCCTCGGGCTCGGAGGATCTCCCCAGCCGTCACCGTTCCGCCGGCATTAGTGATTTTCATCTCCCCAGAAAAAAATGGCACATCGCTGCCTTTGCAGTTAAGCCGGCATTTGTGAGTGCGCCAGTGCGTGCACCCAGCCAGGACAGATTTTTTAATTTGCTGCAGATGCAAATGGCATGCGGTTTATGAAGTATCAAAGGGATTGCAATAATAGATTTTTACCCATGCCTCTAGTTATTCCAGCTATCGGCACCATGGACATATGTAAAGTCAACATTTTCATGTATCACTTATTGTTTTTCAGAAGCGAGAGACTAAACCTGCAAACCAAAAATCTGTTCAAACGTCTAATCAAGTGCATAATAAAAAGTACGTTTAAATATTTTGTTTTTAAGACTGGACCATACCATGTAGATATCGTTTACTTGTTACGTTGTATCAGAAGAAATCTCACCACTAAAATCATCTTGACAAGTCGTACAGGGACAATGGAAATTAAGAACTAAAACTTTTTCTTGTTAACGTTATGAAATATGATACAGATATTAAAGGCATCCTAACAGACCAAGCAACCAGAGCAGAGAACATTGACGAGTTGGAAAAGGGATGCATAGTGATAGAAAGAAACGGGCCTCAGAGCAGAGATGGGAAGAGATCTGTGATGGCAATAATTTGGAATCAAGTATTGCATAAATCTTATCCAGACACACACATACACACGCACTTGCTTATCCAGACACACACATACACGCACTTGCTTATCCAGACACACACATACACGCACTTGCTTATCCAGACACACACATACACACGCACTTGCTTACCCAGCCGCACACACACGCACTTGCTTATCCAGACACACACATACACACGCACTTGCTTATCCAGACACACACATACACACGCACTTGCTTATCCAGACACACACATACACACTTGCTTACCCAGCCACACACATACACACTTGCTTACCCAGCCACACACACTTGCTTACCCACCCACACACACACACTTGCTTACCCAGCCACACACATACACACTTGCTTACCCAGCCAAACACACACACTTGCTTACCCAGCCAAACACACACACACACACACACATACACTTGCTTACCCAGCCACACACATACACACTTGCTTACCCACCCACACACACACACTTGCTTACCCACACACACACACTTGCTTACCCAGCCACACACACACACACATACATTTGCTTACCCTGCCACACACACTTTCTTACCCAGCCACACACACACACTCTTGCTTACCCAGCCACACACACACACACACACACTTGCTTACCCAGCCACACACACACACACTTGCTTACCCAGCTAGCCACACACACACACACACACACTCACTCTTGCTTGCCCAGCCACACACACGCTTGCCCAGCCACACACTCTTGCTTGCCGAGCCACACACACGCTTGCCCAGCCACACACACTCTTGCTTGCCCAGCCACACACACACGCTTCGCCCAGCCGTATACATACACACACACACTCTTGCTTCGCCCAGCCACACACACACACTCAATCTTGCTTACCCAGCCACACACAGGCTTGCTCAGCCACACTCTTGCTTGCCGAGCCACACACACACACACACACACACACACACTTGCTTACCCAGCCACACACACACGTGCTTACCCAGCCACACACATACACACTTGCTTACCCACCCACGCACACACACTTGCTTACCCTGCCACACACACACACACACTTGCTTACCCAGCCCCACACACACACACACACGCTCTTGCTTACCCAGCCACACACACACACACACTTGCTTACCCAGCCACACACACACACTTGCTTACCTAGCCACACACACTTGCTTACCTAGCCACACACACACACACACTTGCTTACCCAGCCAGACACACACACACACACACTCTTGCTTACACACACACACTCACTCTTGCTTACCCAGCCACACACTCTTGCTTGCCGAGCCACACACTCGCTTGCCCAGCCACACACACACACACACACACACACACTCTTGCTTGCCCAGCCACACACACGCTTTGCCCTGCCGTATACATACACACACACACTCTTGCTTCGCCCAGCCACACACACACACACACACACTCAATCTTGCTTACCCAGCCACCCACACGCTTGCCCAGCCACACTCTGGCTTGCCAAGCCACACACACACTCTTGCTTCGCCCAGCCACACACACACACACACACACACACTCACTCTTGCTTACCCAGCCACACACACTTGCTCAGCCATACTCTTGCTTGCCGAGCCACACACACACACACACTCTTGCTTCCCCCAGCAACATGCGCACGCGTGCACACACACACACACACACACACACACTCTTGCTTCGCCCAGCCACATACCTACACACACACACACACACTCTTGCTTCGCCCAGCCACATATATACACACACACACACTCTTGCTTCGCCCAGCCACACACACACACACACACACACACACACTCTTGCTTCGCCCAGCCACACACACACACACACACACACACACTCTCTCTTGCTTCGCTCAGCCACACACACACACTCTCTTGCTACGCCCAGCCACACACAAAGCCTTACCTTATTAACACTCCCTCATCTTAGTAACACAACACATTTCAGCCAGTGACAGGAGGAACTGTGTTTGCCGTGCAGTGCCACCTCATGGCTGGAGGAGACATTGAGCTGCAGCTGTTCCTCCCTCTGCTCAAAACTGGGACATTACACAGATTGTCGGGACAGTAACTAATATTATGTGTGTCTATGTATCTATACTTTTTTATAGGTGTCTGTTCTTTCTCAAATAAACTATACATAACTACATATTGGTAAAGGCAACTTTAAGTTATAGGAACTTTACACAATTCAGTTTATTTGTATGTGTGGCAAACATGACAGATCACCTTATTGATTTCAACTTGCATTTTATTAAAGATTGCTGGGTTTTTTTCAGCCGATCTAGAAATGCATCCATGGAGGCATCCATCGATGACAATATTGATACATTTATTGAAGATATATTGGATGATGTCAGCTTTGATGACGATAATATGGTAAGTTCATATAGAATTTACACTGTAGAGAAATGGTCAGTCTGCGTGCCATTACGTATAAATAATATTATAGCTAATGAACAATACAAACGAGTGCGTGTCTTGTTTCTTTCCTCTTAAACTACTGTAAACAGTGTACAAGTACTGACAACTTGGGCTTACTACGTACTTGTAAAATGTAGCTAATTATAATTCCCAAAAAGGTCTTCAAGCTACCATCCAGATAGTAACCTTTTAGTAGAGCAGAGCAGCTATAACATCCTTCTGCTTTATTGCTCAATCTTAAAAATCAATCAGTAGAGCATTCAAATAAATCAAATAGGTAATAAAAGATCAGCAACTCATTAGTGCTGATCATGCAAGCTTCATGCATCCCGTTGTTATAGGTCATACCGTGGTTAGAAGCGTCAAAGTGACACGCTTCGGGTGCTTATTTGCATTTCATTACTAGAATCGCTATATTACATGTGGACAAAGAGTTCAGCGAAGCAGGTTTTGGTCTCCTGAAAAAAAGATTTGTTTGTGTTTGCACAAAAAACATTGGAGTGATTTGAGATGCATTGAAACATGTTAACAATGAGAGATTGTGTAAAGGAATGAATTTTTCTGTGGGTGACTGGGATAGTTAACGGGTATTTGGAAACTTGAATAAATGAAAGGATTAACCTAGGCTTTGATGCAGCAATCTTTCTTAATGCCATCAGAACAGGGGTGGTGTCAGTGTATGTCCGCAGTGGCCATACTCCATAATATCCTCTAGCTCCAGAGAAATAATAAAAAATAAAAAAAGGGACTCATTTTGAAAATCTAAGTCAAATCCCATTGTCAGCTGATTGTATCGTTGGGCAAATGTATTAATATTATTATACTAAGGGATTATAAAGCAAGACTGTCAGATATGTTGTAGCCTATATAAACATATTGTGAGCAAAGACCCTTGAAAAAGCAGTTTAAGGCTATTGAAAACTTTCTTACATAAAGGAGTTTCAGCATGATTTTCAGGATAACCCTTTCTACTAAGGCAAGCAATCGGATGGGAAAGTATCTAAATATTTATAGACTGAAAGATGACATGTACAACGAATTGGTCTTGCTCAAACAGGGGAGTTAGAAAGTAGCTATGGGCAAATGATGCAGTCACATTTCCTTTACATAATCTTCACTGAAATGTCTTATTGGCTTGTAAATGAATCTCTGTATCAGTCTATGGTATTTATGCATGTGGAGACACCTATTACATAATACCTATGCTTTGCAATATTACCACGTGAAGAAAACGTGCGTCCTTGCCGGCTTGTATACAAACTATATCTTTGAGGAACGGTCTCTTGAATGGTTCATAATAAAGAATCGCTTCCTGAAAAATAATGTACTCTGAAATGTATAGATTTCTTTTAATGAATGTTGGTATATAATATGGTATTTAGGAAACTAAAGCTGCATTAAGTACGTTTTTAAAATTCATTTTCAAATTGAATGAAGTATCAATATGCTTCCAATGACAGATTTTCACCCGTGCCTGTAGTTATCACTAGAGCTGGGCAAAATGTTCACCAAAATTCAAATGCGCCTCGTATTGATGAGCAAAAATCCGCGGATCCCTCAAAAAGGCCGATTCGTGGGTTTTTGTTTTTTTTCCTATCACTATTGAAATAATGCTCAACAGATTCTGGTCTCTTACAAATCACATACCCTGAAATATGGCTTTCGGGATCAATTTGACTAGTGTCTCGAGTCTATCTCTCTATATCCCCTTAAACCTCCTTCCAAATAACATAGGGAGAGACATCTGTGCTCAAAAAGAACACCTGGAGATGTGCTAATGAGATATGCAAAGTATATTTAAATGACTCACAACCCACATCTCCTAAAAGGATTTCCAGAAGAACTATCTTGAGTTGACAAGTTTAAGGCACCCTGTGAGGAATCGGCTCCTGTTTTCAGGCCCAACAGGATTAGAACCCACAACCTTTGTTAATCTGGACAGCAGCTCTAGCAGTTTGTGCTAAACCATCTGATGGGTAGCACCATTGTCACATCCTACTTTTTGAGCTCTACTGAGTAGATGCAAGTGTAATCTAGCTATTGGCATATCTCTCAGGTGTGTCCCTTTTTTGCGCACGTGGAACATTGAACCGGCAATGGAACCAGGAAATTGAAGTAGTCTGCTTCTCAAAGAAGGCAGGGAGAGTGTTCTCCAGGTGTGAGCAGATGAAAAGTATGCTGTGACAGTGATGCTCCGCAGCAGCGCGTTTAGCTTTTTTATTGCCTAATCCGCTTTAAGATTCCAGTGTGCGGATTAGATTTTGGTAATGCTAGTGTCGAAAATCCGCGGATAAGATTTTGACAGGTTCGCCCTTCTCTAGTTATTACAGCCTTCAGTGACATGGACATATGTAATGTCTCCCCTTTTTGATACATCACTTAATGTTTTTTTTTTTCAGAAGCAAAAGACTAAAACTGCAAACCAACATTCTTGCAAAACTTCCAGTCAAGTGCATAGTAAAAAGTAAGTTAAAATATCTTTGTTTTTAAGACTCTATCATGTACATGTAATTTTTCCGCTACATTGTATTTACAAAATAAATCTCACTGCCAAAGTCGGATAGTGACAGCTAGTATGTAAGTATATATTTCTTTATCTAGCGCCCACAGCTGTACTTAGTGCTTTCCTAGAGACAATACAGTACATGAAATTATAGTACAATAAGTGCAACAAATAAGATCAGACAATAGGAAATGAAATCCCTGCCCCAAAGAGCTTGCAATCTAATTGGGATGACAGGAGACTTAGAGTGAAAGGGATGAAGAGCTGAAGATTCGCCTCAAAGAAATTCACTTGTGCACACCACTTCAATTAAACTTGACATTTAATTATATAAAGTAAAACCTAGATCACCAAAACAAATTAAAGAGCTAAAAAAACATAGTAAAGTGTGTGTGTGTGTGTGTGTGTGTGTGTGTGTGTGTGTGTGTGTGTGTGTGTGTGTGTGTGTGTTACTGTGCAGTGAGAATGATCCCTCAATAGGGATAAGGTTAATATTGCTAGTGCTGTAAACACCATGGAGGGTATAGTCACTGTGGCTGTTAGGAACGGGACAATCATGTGGGTAAGAGCAGGCTGGAGGGAGACATTGTACGCTAAGCATAGCCAGCTCAGTGTAATAACAGACTGCAGTACATAAGGAGACTGCCAAGGTGTTTATGGAACCTAGGAACTGCTGCCTGCAGTCAGCAGTTGTCTGCCCTAAATGACTCACTTGAGCAAGTCATTATTTGAAAGCTCCTGGGTTCTTACAGTGAGATTAAGATGGGGATACCTTCAAACTCACTGGTTATGTGTCTACCATCCAATTAGAGATTTATCGCATGTGTATGCAAGAAATCTACTTAAACTCTGATGCACTGATCCTGTGAGATTCACTATTCTCTTTGTGTAAGCTGGGGATATTACAGTGATTAATGAATGACCGGGAGAGCTACTGTAGCTGGGTATTTCAGAGAGCAAGTGATTCAAAGCAGACTAGAACCAGACAGCAGCCAGCAGTTACTAGGTTTTATAAACCCTGATAGCTCCCTTCTGCAGCTACATTTATTGCAGCATCAGTGATCATATGGAGCTGGCTATGCTGTGCACACAGTGTTAACCTTCTGTGACTTGCTCTAACCATGATTAATGTACATTCTCTAGTTAATCTCAGCAAGCAAGTTATATAGTGTACATTGTTAGTCCCACTCTAGCCTGCTCTTACCCACATGAATGTTAGTTCCTAACAGCGACAGTGACTATACCTTCCATGGTGTTTACAGCAATAGTCACATTTAACCTTACCCCTATTGGGGGATCATTCTCACTGCACACTATCCCCTACACCCACATGTTTTAGTGGGGTTTTTTTGCTCTTTATTTAATTTGGTGATCTGTTTAACTTTTTTTTTTTAAATAAAATGCTACATTTTATATAAGTGGTGTGGACAAGTGAATTTCTTTAAAGAGTATCTTCAGCTCTTCATTCCTTTCACATTGATACCATATTCACAGCTTTGCACCCACTATACAATCACTACAGTATTTCTTGAGTATTTGTACCAATAGTACAGGTCACATTCTTGCAGCAGTATAGTTGATCAACTTGACTTTTTTGTTTTTTTTGTGAGAGTTACAGAGACAGCAGGTGAGAGAATACGTGCAGTAGATGGCAGTGCTTGGCCACAATGGTTGGTAGGAGTAACTGTGAGTCTGGGAAAGTAGCCATGAGTCTAAGCTATTGAGGCACTTGGTTTAAAGTTTGTCTGAAAGGGGGGGAGAGAGAATGTGCTTGGTGTGTAACGAGTTTGAGAGAGTTCCATAGGTAAGGGGCAGTGAGGGAAAAAGGTTTAAGGCAAAAGAGAGTAGTGGGGGTGAAAGGGGTGGAAAGTTGACAGTTATAGGTAGAGCGCAGGAGACAAGCCGGGGCATAGCGAGAGATTCAAACTGTTATGTAGGGCAGCAGATGAGTGGAGAGCCTTGAAGAAAAGGAGGAGAACTTTGAGGGTGATTAGAAACTTTATGTGAAACCAGGAAAGGGATTTAAAGCTGCAGTTGTCTTTTTTTTTTTTTTTTTTTTTTAATTCAATAGTTTCATTTGGGCAATCTCTAATTACCTAAAGAACTGTATAGCTGCCAGTCAATTCGTTCTCCATGTATTGATCTGCGAAATTTGGCGACATCTCTAGATATGGGATATGTTTTTCATCTGCTTCTGTCAGTCAGTGGAAGCTCATGAATATTCATGAGCACTCCTGCACTGACATGTGCAAGAGGGAGGGCAGGGCTCACAAAGGGGTGTGACAGGGCTTGTGACAGGACATGAAGGGGCAGTGCCTTCGATAATGCTTGTTAAAATAGAATACAAGAAAATTGGTCTTTCAAAGTTGTTTTTTGAAAAACAGAAAATGCTAAAAGTATTTTTTCTTACTACAGAACTGATTTATTAAAAAAAAAACACACACATGCAGGATATTGACTGAACTGCAGCTTTGAGGAGATGAGCAGAGACTTTTGGGAGAAAATGGAAATTATTCTAGTAGCAGAATTTTGGATAGATTGCAAAGGAGAAAGTTGAGGCTGGGTGGCCTGTTAGCAGTATGTTACAATAATCCAGATGGGAGAAGCTAAAGACATGCATTAGAGTTTTAGCCGTAGCTTGACACAGGAAAGGGCGTATCTTGTCAATATTATGGAAGAAGAAGCGACAAGTTTTAGCCATGCTGTGGATGTGAATGGAGAAGGAAAGGGATGAGTCAAATGTCACTCCTAAACAACGTGCTGTGGTGACAGGATAGATGGTAGAACAATTTATGTTGATGGAAAATGGAGATATTGGGACAGGTTTAGGAAAAAATATGAGGAGCTCCAATTTAGCCATATTAGGTTTAAATCGGCGGAGTGCCATCCACAAGGATGTAGCCAGGAGGCAATCAGTGACTTGGAACTAGATTGCAGGTCTGAGGGTAGGGATTGAAAGATATATCTGCATATCATCTGTATAGAGATGATACCTCAGGCCAAAAGAGTTGATGAGGTAACCAAGTGATCATGTGTGAAGTGAGAAAAGGAGACGTCCCAGAACAGCCCTGAAGCACACGAATAGACTATTAACAGAAGACGAAGACATGTTGGGAACGGAGATCAAAAATGTGCAATGGGAGGGGTATGATGAGAACCAGGTGCTTTGTTGGGGATACCAAGGGAGTTGACAATATGAAGGAGAAGAGGGTGATCGACAGTATTAAAGGCAGCAGGGAGATCGAGCAGGATTAGTAGGGGAAAATGAATGTTATTTTGCTTCATGTAGATCATTGGCTACCTTAGTGAGCACAGTCTCTGAGTGTGCTGAATGAAATCCAGATTATAAAGGGTTTAGGAGGGAGTTAAGATAGTTGATCATACGGGAGAACAGGAGATGTGCTAGCAGTTTGGACGTGTGGTCATTGCAGGTAATACGGAGAAAACTGACAGTAGAAACTAAGAAAAAATTATTGGAAAAAGGCTGGTAGAGATTATGAAAAACTTTAAATATACAGAATATAGGTATTCTAACAAAGGAAAAAGCAACCTGTGGAGAGCATATTGCCCGAGAGGAAAATAGGATTATTGGTGATAGAGAGCATAGTAATATAAAGAAATGGGCCTGTAATAGGGGTGTATTCAATGCTGTTGTATATGCATACACTCACTCACACAAGTAGAGGCTTAAAACCAGCAGCTCTTCAGAGCAGTCTTTACTGCGGCTGGCGCTATCTTTCAGATTCCTGCCTACTGTTCTGTCTGAGCCTTCTCCACATTAGTAGCTTCCAGTCCTGTCAGAGATTCCCCATGCATCCTCTTTCCAGGCTTGACTTCCGGTGTTCTTATTTTCTAACAATCAGTTTAATTGATTAGACTATATATAGGGAGGAATAGAAGAGGATGACATCATCCCTGAAGCTTTTCCAGTGAAACGTGTAGGGTTAATTCCCTGGACTTTCTAGGATACCTCTAAGGTCATACAGCCAGTTAGACTACCTCAGCAACACACACAACATTTTCTCAGCTGACTTAATCTGGCAAAGACAGGAGCAGGAGATTCAAGCCTTTTATCAGACAGAGAAACTGATTAGCTCTTGCAGTGATCCTGAGTGTTCTGTGCTAGAAGCTCAGTATCAGACTCAATTACCCCCTCACTGCCTCAGAGCAGAGATTGAAACAAAGACCTGTGACAGGGAAATAACTGGACAGCTTGTAAGAGGTGTATGGATAAGATGAGTGGACAGTGAAAGGAACACATACATAAATATTGGAAACCGTGACAAAGAGACAGTAGAAGAGGGCAGTGACCAAGAGAAATAAAGTATGAAAGAGAAGCAGAGAAGAACACAAATATGGCAAAACGAGGGGAGAGGTCATTGGACCAGAGACTAGCTGGGAAGAAGTAGAAAGAAAAGCAACATCAGTGAAACAAAAACAGCTTAAGAAAAGAGGTTGGAAAGAAAATGTAGGAGAGCAGAGTAGGAGCACAAAAATAGCAAGGAGCTTGGCAAAAGTGGGGACTTATCTTATCATGCTATTACTTTGCCATAGATGTTGTCCAGTGTATGTTGGTGGAAGCTGCATTCCCTTTGGCATAGGAACAAATATTTCAAAAAGGTAAATATCAATTTGGTTTACTCAATGTATCTGTTCTATTTTGGTAATAAAGTACAGAAATGCCTAGCACTGCAATGGCACAACTCATAAAAGCAGAATGCTATATAATCCGTCTGTATTTAATTCAGATAAGGGATTAAGCATATTCAGATATATTAACAGGCTAATGTGTCCTTCAGCTAAATATCTTTTTGAAGTTGGAAATATCTATCTATCCTATCTATCCTATCTATCCTATCGATAGATAGATAGATAGATAGATAGATAGATAGATAGATAGATAGATTTCCAACTTCAAAAGATATTTAGCTGAAGGACACATTCACCTGTTAATATATCTGAATATGCTTTATCCATTATCTGAATTAAATACAGACGGATTATATAGCATTCTGCTTTTAAGTATTAGAATATCATATATATATATATATATATATATATATATATATATATATATAGATAGATATATAGATAGATAGATAGATAATGGCTGTTCCAGGCAAAAGGTGACACATTGTGTGCTCATTTGCATGTCATTTCCCAGAATCCATTGCTGCAGTGGGAGCACTGTATGTGAGGTGATAATGGTTGAAAGGTAGGGTTGCAGACCTGTCTAAGACATGTGAATGTGCTCACAAGTGATATTCTTTATTGGCTATATGCTAACGGTGGAGGTTTTCTGTCGCCTTTTTCACCCACCATAACTTAAAGTGTGTGTGTGTGTGTGTGTGTGTGTGTTCCAATTGCGCAGACTATCATAGGGTACAATGAGTTCAAAGATGATGATAGTTTTCAAATTATCCACTTCCTTGCTTCGTTCTCCCACCAAACAATCCTATCGGATCTTCAAAGCAACAACATAAGACACAATGCACCAGAAGTGAATGGCAAAAAGTGTAATATAAAAAACACACACACACACCATATACTTACAATTATGCACACGCATTATAAGTGAATCTTCTTTGATAAAAGGCAATGTTTTGACACAGAATTAAAAATCAAAACACAATTTCGTTGTCTCTTTTTACACACACCACACACCACACACCACACACCACACACACACATATTAGAGAGGAGAATTAAGAAGTCATGATAAATAGACTCCAAGCAGACCCACCAATTAACAAAGTAGGGTTGATGGTGTTTATTAATTGAAGACATTGTATAAATAAAGTACATTTGGCATAAGAAGTAAATGAAATACAGCATATAGGAAAATGTGTTTTTTGTTCTTGTGCCAGTTGTATTCAAGCAAGAATTTATAATACGTTCAAACTTGCAAACCAGGCAAAATTAGCATTTTTTTTCACAAACATTTTTACCGTTTGCCAAAAATGTATTGCCAAGATCTGATAGCTAATGTGCAGGTCGCGTGACCCTAGTCACATGGCAAAAAGTTTAAACAAAGCATAATTTTGAGCAATTTGGCTGTGAGAAATTTGGTTGTCTTGCTTTTAGAAGTAAATTGTGTGTCTCTTTCCAGCACTGCTCAAATTGAGTTACCTTGTGCCTTTATATGGAGTGACTGAAGCAGTGCAGCAAATCAACTCTCCTCTGCCTACTTTTAAAGTGCAGAATTCTAAATCCATCAATAGATGGCACCATTGCAAAAGCATTAGTCTAACACAGGGCTACAGTTTTTACAATTCTCATCCATTTTTGGCCAACAAAACAGATCGGAGGATATCTTTTTAATTTTACGGATAACCGCGCTACTCTAGGATGCAGCCTCCTCTTCCTTGCTACCACACAGCTTAAAGGCGTGGAACTGCAGGCAGCATGCCTGTCACAGACGTGGTGTGGTTAAGTGCCAGGCATTTTGAGGCAAAAGAATCAAGGCCCTGGCAGTGAATGACGAGCACTGCCTTCAAACTGCCTGCAGTTCCTCCCACAGCCTGCAGAAAGCTCCACTCCCCATGCATGATATGATACAGCTAATTGTGTCAATGCATATAATACTTGAATTCTGTGTTGGTTTTTTTTTGTTTATATATTATAGAGCTTGTAACCAACTGCGCTGCACTGCCTGTGACTTTACCATAGTGATATTTAATGATTATCAATGGGATGCATCTTGTGATTACTACTTTCTCAGGTAAAGTATGTTTAAGATGTATTTCAATGCATTGCAGAAGAACCCTCTGCTTCTGTCATTGAAGTGGGTTAATACAAACAATTGCATGCACAACTGCACTAAAAAAGAAAATGGACAATACAAGCTATTGAAGCTTACTTAACACACCAAAAATGAACCTCAGATTGCAGTACAAGAAATATGCAAACTAAGAATCTAGTGCAGATTTAGTACATAATTGCTTTTTTTTATGACGCTGTTTACATCCAGTTACTATATATTTCTCACGGTTAAGTGTAAGGGCCTTATTCAAAAAGGTCCAAAGTGGCAGTTTTTTTGCCGATTTGGATCTCATTGAATAGGCACGAAATTGGGATTTAATGTGGCATTAAAAATGGCAATTATATGCCGATTCATCTCATTGTTCTTTATTATAAACCTTTACTGGAGGCCAAAAGGAGCTAATAGCAGAGGCATGTTTACCCTCTTTATTGTCAGAGGGTCCTGCCATCTCCTTGGCAACGCCCCCCTCTAGCACTTCCTAAGCGATCACATAATCTTAACGTCATTTTGGTGACATCGACAGAACGTGGCAACGTCGTGCTGATCACCCTGTTTGCCTAGAAAACAAGCATAGTGCCACTGGCATGGCAAGCCCTCATGACGTACAATGCACAATCATACATTCGTTTGGCACATCGTACAATCATTTGGCACTTAAGGGGTTCATAAGTTAAATCTAGGTGATTGATGTCTTTTTTTTAAATAAACATGAAAGTCTGAATATTCTTCAATATTGTTCTTTTACATGAGGGGTATATATATATATAATCTCACACACAAACTTTTGTTTTGTGAGTATGCAGCCTACAAATCTTGCTTTCACCTTTTGGTTCTTGCAATTTCATTTCCTTCTTTTAAAAATGGGATGTGGTAAGTTGCGTTATCGTTTTGCATTTGACTTCTTGCAGGAATAGTATGCCTGAGCTCAGCAAATTGCAAACAAAGATACTAAGGAAGAAGGGGACACGGGCCTATGCTTGCCAGTGCAGCTGGAGGTCCATCCAAGAACTAACAGACCTTGGGACAGACCAGCAGCTCCGATGGGTCTGTGGCAAGCATTCAAAATGATATCCTGCCATTTCTTGCAAAGGCTGTTGATGTGTAACATGCCGTATTGACAATCTTGTGATCATAAGCTTCTTTTTCTCCTCAGTCCTTGTTTTCTAATTGGAGGCCCAGAACTGGACAAGAATCTCCTGATTTGAACTCAAGTTGGCAGCACTAAACATAATAATATTTGATCTCACCGTTTAGGTTATTTTATACCGGATTCAAAGAAGTGACTTTTATGATTCTTGCTGAACATCAGAATATTTATTTATCCGAATTGAATTGTGTTTTTGTTTTTTTCTCCTTTTTATTCATCCCAACTACTTCCCAAAATGTAAAACCCTACAGTAATTATTCCTTCAGAATATAAATGTAAAATAATATTTTCTGTTCTCCGTGGCGCATATTTGTCAATTTTTTTTAAAGTTGTTTTTGACATTCCACTGTATAATTGGAATAAGTATTTTTTCGACTTTTACCTGCACACTGTTTGTATGGCCTCGTCCATTTGCTATGACGTTTCAGATCTGTTTTTGTGGACCTACATTTGAAAATCTTATACGGTACAAAACTTAAATTGGGGAAAAAAATATGTAAAAGTATATTGTGAGTTAACATTTCATGTAACATTAAGTAGGCAAGTGGACAAAAACAGCTTGAAGCGATCACATTTAGTACACAATGAAAACTCTACTAAGGTATTTATCAATTTGCACAATAATTCTTTCCAAATTAAGTACTGTATTGAAAAGTTTGATCTGCGAAGTATTCTGCATTGTAATAAAGCTTCATATTTGTACGTAGGTATATACGTCAGGTCTAAAACTTCTATTTTACAGCTTGTTATTCAACTATAACTTTTATTGCTGCTCCATAATGTAAGGTTCACGGAAGCTAATAATGGCCACACCTAGGACCTAAAAGTTTTAGTAATGACGAAAACAGGAAAGCAATGTTTGTAATCTTATATGCAAATACTATTAACAAGCCGTATATGTTATTGAAGTAAATTCTTAATAGTATGAGTTATTCGTTTCCTCAAAAAAACACTGTTTGCTTTAATTGAACAGAATATTTATGTGGTTTGCACATGTATTTACATGGTCTGTCAGCCATATACATTTTTTGCAGTGCAAACAGATAACAAAATAATAAACTGTTCCTTGAAAAGTTTAGCTTGTATGTTTTTTTTCCTTTAACTCTTGGTTATCAAACAAATGCCAATGCTTTGGCTCACAAACTGCCCTTTCTGAACACAGATGGCAGTAACGGATAGAGTAAGCAAATGTATTTCGGAAATTCATTATTTTATAACCCGTGTTCATGAATTTGGCTACGACATTGGAAAATAAAACATTCCTTCTCTCACAGACTTGATGCCGGTCTATAATGCTGTTACAGTAGCTCAATCAGTTTGATAATGTAGTGCATTTTATAATGAAGGTAGCACAAGAAATTCCTAATAACTACAAGCATCAAAAATATATTTTGATCTTGCTTTTCTATTTAACTATTCTCCACTACCTTTTGCTTCCAAGCTACTGTACCATTTTCTGTACATCCTGAGTACTTTCACATAGTCCACTTTCTGAAAGCTGAATGTGAAATGTAATAACAAGCCAACATAGAAAAAATGTCCACTTTCTGAAGCTATCTCTCACATTCACCATTACACTTGAACTGAGTCCATCACTTGTAGTTGTCCATTAATATTTTCCTTCGTATGCGATGTGCTTCAATTAAGCTTTTGGCCTTCACGCTCTACTGAGTCAGCATTTACAAAGCACCAATGACTCATGTGGCTAAATCAGTTATTTATTTTTATATATGTGAATATATATACATAGATAATAATCTATCGACAAACTAGGAAAAAACCCACTCCCAAAGTAACTCTCTCCCCAAAAAAATTACGCTGCCTTGCCATGGCAACAGGATGCCGTGATGTCGCGGCATTGCGCAACATGGTGCCGCTTCACGTCACATAGGGTCCCGCGGCCATTTTTTCAGGAGCTGCAGGGGAAAGAGTACAATTTGCAGGGGAGAAGACGGAGATCGCCGGACCCCGCCGCAGTTAAGCACTCAACAGCGGCCAAAATGTACTCGCCTGTGGCTGTTTGCAATGGCACTGGGAGTGAAGAGATATCCGGTCAGAGGAGTTGGTGAGAGAGGGGACGACTTGGCGAAAGATCCGAGGCGCTGGAGCAGTGATTAACATCATGATGGGTTGAATATTAGACATTTCGGTCAATGAACAATCAGGTGGAGGTAGTGACAACTTAAGAGATAGGGTCAGATCATCTGCCATTAACCACTCATGAAGCCGTAGGGTGAAGGAGCGTTGTGGCACATAAAGGGATGGAGCAGAGGAAGAAACCTCCAATAGATTGCTAAGCATCTGGGCACTGACTGACATCATCGTAAGGGCGGAGCCTGTCGGACGCAAGGAGCTCTTGTCAGCTACTTAAGTTCAGCTGCATGCATTTGTTCCACACACACCGTGCCTGTGTGATGTATCATTATGTTGCCCTTTCTGCCTCTGAGAATGTAGCCAGTGAGTTGCTACAGCAATCTCTGAGATCTTGTCTCAGAATGGGCTATTCTGCCCTCCCCCCTGTCTTGCTGATAGTTGGTCTGTCCACAGACTATTGCTATTACCCAGATTCCCTCACACTTCGTTTTCCTTCCTACACTGGCTGAGTGAGTACGTTTTCTTCTTACCCTACACTGGCAAGGCCCAATCTTGTTCACTTGCCCTTAATTACAAAACACTCATAGAGAAGCACTCTCTCACAACACCATCACATCCACAAGTGCCTGTATGTACTGCTCCTTTCCTAATAAAGTGAAGAAAATATAACAGGACTTGGTGTGCTTTGGAAAGGGGGCTGAGTTGAAGCTATCTGTGTCCATTCATACCCTAGACAGTACCCTGGGTCCAGAAGTGTGTGTGTGTGTGTGTGTGTGTGTGTGTGTGTGTGTGTGTGTGTATATATATATATATATATATTAGCACTCCTGTAAAATCACAATAGGGTCTGGTACTAAGGTCATAAAATAACATAAAACATACTTTACCACTAATGCAGGTGATAAAAGAGACGACATCACTCAGATGTAGTAGATGTGTATACACACTTACACACAGATGCAGCGGCCGTTATTCGAACATTTCTCGGGGCCGTTTTCATAAAGTCTGCTGTATTCCATGCGTCATTCACTCGCAATTCTCGGCGAGCGCTAGCGTTAACGTGGCCAATCACACCTGTGTTTAGCGTTGTTGATTTCTTTGAATTACCTGGATTCTGGTTTGTTAGGGTACAGTTCTTCGCGTATCCACCAGGTGGCACAATGAATCCCCTTTGTACTATCCAGTGTATACTGTAGCACAGTTACTGTACAATGTGTCAATTTGCAGGAGTTAAAAAGAGAGTCCACCACAGTGATCCATTGTAAAATGACCTTGGTCCCTTAAGACGCTGAAGACGTTATCAAATGTAGGCGTTTTTATCATTTAATTATCTAAGCACAATGTTGGGCACATTATTCTCAATTGCTATGCCCGCACATTTGCTGAATAGACAGAACCTGTACACTCAACATCATGCCAAGTCTTTATTCAAAACCGAAGTAAGTTACGCATATCTAATATTTTCTGCAATTAATGCTTGAACAGATAAGAAGGAGACTTTAGCAGAGATCTATCATCATATCACTGAGAACTACGATTTTTTCAAATTTTCACAACCATCATGGGTGGAAGCATTCGATAAGGCAAACTTTAATGAGGATTGTTTCTTAAGCACTGCCCCTCCTGAGGGAGATAGCAGGGGTTATTGATTTGTGCACCCAGGTTTTGCCAGTATGTTTGCTGGATGCAACGTCAAAAGGAGAAAGGTCGGGTTTAATCCATTTAAGATTAGTTTTGCCCGACCCCGCAATGTACCAACCCTGGCTTGCCAATACGATTGCAATAATGGGTCGATTGTCACTGTTGTGACTGAAAACCTAGTGAACTCTCCTAATTACTATCCTTCCTTCCTGACCCCACCTGTCAACAATGATTGTTACCTGGCCCCGTCTGACTACCGGCTTCAGCAGTCAACTGTCAACTATAATTCCATACATATACAGTACGCCCACTTTTAACACCTGCAGCTCATGTCCATGCACGCCAAACAATTCAAATAGGGACACAGAGCATAAAAGGTGACACAAATTGCATAGCCTCCCACACGCTGATCTCTATCTGAACGAGCTCTTGTACAGATACTGTATTGTGCATTTTTCTATCTGCATCCATGGATCTACCCCGATTCTACGGACGCAGGAACCTGCTTTCTTCTACTGTGCCGACCATGAGAAAGAGAAAGTCGGAAGCTGTTTCAAAGCCAAGGGTGCTTAAAGGCTCCCAAGGCAAAGAAGCCAGGTCCTTTGTACATGAAGAAGAAAATGGCCCCAGAAGTGCCTCTGCACCACCCGAAGCCGAATTTGACATTCCGGACTTTACACTGTCATCAACCAGCAATGCCGATGTACGTCCCGAAGTCCCCTGGTCACCTCCTCCAGCACCCAGCCATGCCGATGTTCGTCTGGATGACACCAGTATGCTGGATGTTTTTAGTGGTGTCAAATGACTGACCACTCCATAGAGCAATACAGGGGCGGAATGGAGGCCAAGATGGATCGTCTTTTGGAGTGCAAGGAGAATATGGATAGGTGCATGGGTGTTCGTCTGCATAAGATTGAGAGGAACACTGCAGAGTTTTATTCTTGGCTTGTAGTCCCTGACCCTGTATCCCTGTATGTCCGACGCAGGAGCAGGAGGGTGACCTGGGTGCCTTATTCTCCCATGGAGGAACCACATAGCCTCCCCCCCCGTGCTCCCTCTCAATCCATAGATTTGACCTTCACGCTTCCAACACCAAGTGCACCACGGGACCCTCAACGCTCATTCCCTCCATCTCCAGGATATACACATCAGTTGGAGGCGATGACAACCCCGGTAAGGCCCCGACATCTACCATTTACCTCCGCCCGCTGCCAGAAGCACACCCGCCCCAGCACCCAGGATCAGGATTGTACTGGTCCCAGACATCATGCTGAGAGACCTGCACCCGAATGTCCGTGAGAAATACAAGATCAGATGTAGTGGTCTACCCCAGAAATATGCCCAGTTCATCTTCAAACACCACGTCAGTTTTGAGACCAAAGATGTAAATTATGAAGGCAATAAACACAAGATGGGTTTTCCTGCACATTTAAGGAGAACAATTATGGAAGAAGTG
Organism: Ascaphus truei; assembly: GCF_040206685.1. Taxonomy (NCBI): domain Eukaryota; kingdom Metazoa; phylum Chordata; class Amphibia; order Anura; family Ascaphidae; genus Ascaphus; species Ascaphus truei. Next base: position 70,791,667 of record NC_134484.1, read on the forward strand.
AAGCGCTATTTTAATTTTAACAGTCAACTTGTGAAAACCGTCAGAGACAGCATCAATGCCCTTTTGAGGCATTCAAGGGCTCTTCCCTGGAAGTCCTTCGACCTGTTTGACGACTGCTAGTTATAAATTTATATTAAAATATAGATGCACTGCCAATGTTTTTAATCTAAAAAAAAGACAGTTGATTGTTTAAAATAATTTCATTGTTTAATGCTTTTTTTAATCTATTTTTCATGTCTGGCGCTGGTCAAAGAGAACACACAGAGAAACCCCCTCCTTGGGGCAGTACTCCAATCCATGCAAGCCAAGTCCATACCCCCAAAACCTCTAGACCTAATGTAAAGTGGTGTACCTGAAGCCATGCATGCTTTGTCCCTCTTCCCCCTCTTCCTCCCTGCAACCCCAAACAAAAGCATAAGATACAGTTCTGAATAATGATGTTCTGTACTGGTGTCATGGTCCTTTTTATTGTAGCTCCATTTAGCCTTGTAGCCGAGGATACACCGAAACAATTTTCCCACTGGAATGTACTGTACCATTGTTGTCGCAATACTACCACTTTAAAGTCTGACACAGTAGTATACTGTAGCAGCACTAATACACACTGGTTTAATAAGTCCTGTATGAGTAGCCAATTCCAATTAATAAGTGACTTGTGATACATAAGATCATGCTGAAAACTTGAGAGAAGATGTACTGTAGGCACTTTTTAACCATAATGTATGGTGCGATTGATAATTAAGTAATAATCCCCTCAGAACAGGGCATTACTGGCCAATAATGCCCTGGCTGGAAGAGCTGAAGGCCCGAGGCGAAGCCGAGGGACTTTAACCCAGCCAGGGCATTATTGGCCAGTAATGCCTGTTCAGAGGGGATTATTACTATTATAGGCTAAATGTAGACTTTTTTCATAAATAATAGACACTTTTGTATAGTTATATAGATTTTTTTATTAAAATACAATGGTGAATACATGAAACCACCTCTATATACGCTTACACTGCAGATATCTATATCCACACTGCCACCCCCTCTGTATGTACACACACACAACACAGCACCTCTACACCCACAGCAGCTCAACACACAACACAGCACCTCTACACACACACACAACAGCACACCACACACAACACAGCACCTCTACACACACAGCAGCTCTACACACACAAGCACACCACACACAACACTGCACCACTACACACGCAACACAGCACCTCTACACACACACACCACAGCAGCTCTACACACACACACACAACACAGCAGCTCTACACACACACAACAGCAGCTCTACACACACACACAACACAGCAGCTCTACACACACAACACAGCAGCTCTACACACACACACACACACACACAAAACACAGCAGCTCTACACACACACACAACACAGCAGCTCTACACACACACAACACAGCAGCTCTACACACACAGCAGCTCAACACACAACACAGCACCTCTACACACACACACAACAGCACACCACACACAACACAGCACCTCTACACACACAGCAGCTCTACACACACAAGCACACCACACACAACACAGCACCTCTACACACACACACCACAGCAGCTCTACACACACACACACAACACAGCAGCTCTACACACACACACAACACAGCAGCTCTACACACACACAACAGCAGCTCTACACACACACACAACACAGCAGCTCTACACACACAACACAGCAGCTCTACACACACACACACACACACACACACACACACACACACAAAACACAGCAGCTCTACACACACACACAACACAGCAGCTCTACACACACACAACACAGCAGCTCTACACACACACACACAGCAGCAGCTCTACACACACACAACACAGCAGCTCTACACACACAGCGGCTCTACACACACACACACACACACACACACACACACACACACAGCAGCAGCTCTACACACACACACACAACACAGCAGCTCTGCACACACAAACTCTGCTGCTACACACACATGCTACACCCATAAACACTCTACACAGATCGCATATCTACACAAACATACAACAGCACACCACACACAACACAGCACCTCTACACACACAAGCACACTACACACACAAGCACACCACACACAACACTGCACCTCTACACACGCAACACAGCACCTCTACACACACATACACACACACCACAGCAGCTCTACACACACACACACACACACACACACACACACAACAGCAGCTCTACAAACACACACACACACACAACACAGCAGCTCTACACACACAATACAGCAGCTCTACATACACACACACACACACAAAACACAGCAGCTCTACACACACACACACAGCAGCAGCTCTACACACACACACAACACAGCAGCTCTACACACACACACAACACAGCAGCTCTACACACACAACACAGCAGCTCTACACACACACACACACACACACACACACAAAACACAGCAGCTCTACACACACACACATCAGTAGCTCTACACACACACATCAGTAGCTCTACACACACACACACACACACACACACACAACACAGCAGCTCTACACACACACACACACAACACAGCAGCTCTACACACACATGCTACACCCATAAACACTCTACACAGATCGCAGATCTACACACACACACATACAACAGCACACCACACACAGCACAGCACCTCTACACACACAGCAGCTCTACACACACAAGCACACTACACACACAAGCACACCACACTGCACCTCTACACTCACAACACAGCACCTCTACACACGCAACACAGCACCTCTATACACACACACACACACCACAGCAGCTCTACACACACACAACACAGCAGCTCTACACACACACACACACACACACATACACAACAGCAGCTCTACACACACACACACACACACACACACACACACAACACAGCAGCTCTACACACACAACACAGCAGCTCTACACACACACACACACACACACACACACAACACAGCAGCTCTACACACACACACACACACACACACACACACAACACAGCAGCTCTACACACACACACACACATACTACACAGCAGCTCTACACACACAAACTCTGCTGCTACACACACATGCTACACCCATAAACACTGCTGCTGACACTGACATACACACACACACTGGAGCTCTATACACACACACACACACACACACACACACACACACACACACACAGCAGCTCTATACACACACACATAAGCTCTACACACACAACACAGCCACTCTACACACAACACAGCTGCTCTACACACACACACACAAACTGCTGCTACACACACATTCAACAACACAACACACTGCTGCTGCTATACCCATAAACACTGCTACTGACACACACACACACACACACACTGCAGCCACAATAAAAAAATGCAGCCACTTACTAAACTTTGTAGACTCTCTCCCCCCCAATTCAACTGAATCTGCTCAGAAAATCTGTCAGCTCGGGAGGGAGAGGAGTCAACCCGTGGCTGATACTTCCTGACCAATTCCCTGCCCTGTCTCAGAGCTGTTACTTAATTCTGACCAATCCCCTGCCCTGTCTCAGCTGTTCTGAAAGCTGATTGGCTGGAAATATACACATTGACAATTACACATTGCAAGCTGCTAAAATTCAGGGCATTACTGATTGGATAATGCCCGGAATTTTAACCAATCAGAGAGCAGGGTTTTCAATAATGCCCGGAATTTTACTGTTTTAGCCTATAATATAGATTATAGGCTAAAGCAGTAAAATTCCGGGCATTATTGAAATCCCTGCTCTGTGATTGGTTAGAATTATGGGCAATATTCATTCTGTAAAGTCCGGAATTTTTGTCAACTTGCCAATTCACCTTTCAGAGATGCAGGGAGAGCACGCTGAGAAAAAAAAGCCCATTTTAAAACTTAACTGTAAGTACCTCTCCTGCTCCAAGCTCCTTCAGCACCTCCGCTCCTCTCCTCGCATAGCAACATATGTAGTCTCTCCCTCTCTCACAGCTGCTAGTGATGTCAGAAGCTGCTGTGTCCCAACTGGTAACTTTGTTACTTGCAACAAGGTAATATTTCTCACCACATCTATAGCTTGTGCTACTCTAAGGTAATTTGTATTTCCTTTTTATTTAGTTGTAGTTTATCACTGTTTATCACTGTTCCTCCACTTCTCTCCCCCATCTCCCATCCATCCACCTCTCCCCCTCCACATCACCCCCTCACCTCTCTCTCTCCCCCCTCACCTCTCTCTCTCCCCCCTCACCTCTCTCTCCCCCCTTACCTCTCCTCCCCCCTTACCTCTCCCCCCTCCTCCCCTCACCTCTCTCTCCTCCCCCCTCACCTCTCTCTGTCCCCTCCCCCCCTCACCTCTCCCGCTAGGCCGGAACTAATTTCGACTTGTATTCCTGGCCGCGACCGTTACGTTCAATTCTCAGAACTTGGCCGCATAAAGTGGGATTTACAAAATATTTCGACCTGAATAGAATCTGCTCTCCGGATTGGCTGAGAGATTCTTAAAATATTTCAGAGTTCATTCATGAAATACTACATCCAATCCGAGCGTGGGACATTTCCTACCAACCAATCAGAGCGATGCCAGTCTACTGAAGCCGGGCAAGCGGGTCTTCGGCATCGACCAAGGGCATGCGCCAACTTGGCACCTCAGCCACTTGGTATGCAGAAGCCACCCGCTTGTTTAGGCTCCTTAAGGTCTGACAAGCAAATGGTAGTCCTCGGACTTCCATTCATCCCAGGACGTGGGTACTCAAGCCTAAATCTCCTGCCCAAATGCTCTTCTCACCTCTGCATTCTCTGTGGCTTTCATGTCCGATGTCTGGGTAGACACAGTGGCACTAAGCTGGTAGCCCAGTGACTCACCCAGAACATCGGTCTGGAAAGACCCAGCTCATTCTACCGTTCGCAAGCATATACTGTATGCATTTTAAACACACTGTTTAATAAAATATACATTCTATACTTTCCTAAGTCCTTTGGGTTATGTGGAATAGAATAAGACATTGCACTTTTATTCTTACTAGCAATATTCCCCACACACTATAAACTGGACTTAGACTTTAAAAACTCCTTGCAACCTTATGTATGGTTGGAGCACCACCAGAACTCCTATACCGTATTCTGGGTGACCTGGGCATTAACTGGGTATCCACCCTTAACCTAGGGACCCCTTGACCGTTCCAATGACACCTCACATCCCTATGCCCCATTTACCTTTCTGGTCTGTGCTGAAGCAGGGAATCCTAGCGGTGAGTCACGCAAGCGTTTTCAAGGGGAGATTTTGACCAGAGCAATGTGCCTATATGTATCCAGGATTCTGAGCTGATTCCCAGGTACATTTTTGGGGTATCCAGCAACTCTGGACCCCGACTAGCTAGGCACATTCTGACAAGTCTTTCTCCGCAAAACCTCCCTTGAAACTCATAGCCCAGCAATCTCTGCTTGCTGGCACTCCTGGAAAGGTAAAAACACATACATTATTTATTGTCGCACAATTATTCACAATGCATAGACAATTACTGGGCTCAAGAGCTGACACTCCTGTCACGATAATTTACAGGGTTATAATATACACATAATTACTGGGTTGAATTGAATACGACTGTGATATGATAAAGAGATTTTATTCCTTCAAATAAGGTGGACACACAATGTTGGACAAATAACAAACTGAATATTTACACTTACTTAGGAAGGGGACCATGAAGTAGCCAGGATTCAGGCTAGCAATACAGGATACAAACGAAGACAACTGTATAGAGGGCTTACAGTCACTTAAATAGATTTTAGCCTCTACTCCTTAACATTGGGATCCAGGTATTGGAGAACAATTATCTGGACCCAATTAACTTTTGTAAAACATACAAACAATTAACTTTTGCCAGTTTACATGGGAGCAAGCTGTTACATGCCCCCTGGTAGGTGGCACATGCGCACACACTGTCAGTCAGAGTCCCATTTAATGCACCCCACTCTTAAGCCTGGTGCCTATGAGTCTACCATCTGTATTTCTTCACAGAGGAAACGCTGACTGGAGATGTGATTTGTGGCCCTTGAACATAAACAACCAGATCCTGCTATCTCTCCCCCCTTCATCCTCAATCTGGGAGGTGAAGCCTTGATCCGGACAAAGCACGCAGATACATTGGCGCCTGATGGCTCATTACAATTCCAAATGGCCAGGAACTTTCGTGGGCTAATTGGGTAGCCCTGACTATACAGAAATGTATCACAATTTATATATATCAAAAATACTCAGTTTGGTTAATCTGAGAGGGCTGAAACCTGCCATGCAATCCTGACTCTGTGCCTCATGGCCAAATTTCAGACTTCCTGCTATCACGGAACCGGAGATAGCAATATTGGGTTTTAAAACCTCATGTTACACAAACCACATTTCAAAACCAGCAGTAATTGCAACAGCCCTGTAACCTCTGATTAGGAATACATGGCATTCTGTATGTCACTGAAAAATGGTGGCCAAAAAGGCCGGAAGGGAACAAAGGGCCATAAACATTCAAACACCGTTAACCCCTTCCTTCCCGGCCTGATCCCATGTTTGGTGCAATCACGTCACAGGGCGGGAACACATAAAACAAAGGGGAATACATTTTGTGCTGAAGCAGAGGACTGCAGAAATACATGTATACGATTCCATTAACCCCTCGCATCCTGCACGATTGTAGGGGCTGCCAACTGGGGGTTGACCCCTTTATTACACGCCTGGCAAGCCTATCATTTCAACTCCCGAACCCCAATGCATGGAACAGAGGTAACCAAACAGGCTTAAACCTTTATTGTAAACCTGGTTACCCCCTTACCGTCACACTTATTAACAGGTTTTTTTTTGTTAGGCTACGTTAGAAATTCGCACCACCATTATATGTATTTTGCTTCACTGCGGAATGCAAATAGAGTTGGTAGTACTGCTATTAATCATGACATTGTAGTACTTCACACGTCTGTCAGAGATATGGGGTCCACAGATGATTTTCTGCATTGCTGCTCTGATCCACAAAATGTAACTTTTTATTAGTGACAGTGGTTAAGAACAGGTGGTGCCAAAATGAATGCTAAAAACAAATTCTTTTACTTCCTTTCTCGGTTTCTGAGTACTTCCTCCTCAAGTGTTTCACTGCTTAGAAATTCATTGAACTGGAAACTGTGCAGCTGCGCAGGCAAGTTTTTTACTTTGTAATATTATATATAATTAGTGGTAGATTTATTGTTACTGTTTCTGTTTATCTAAGTGCCTTATACGTATCGGCACATAACAAAGAGGTTAAGTAGATTTAGTGAGTGGGTAGTATAGTCACTAGTGTTTCCATGTTCTCAAATTGCTTCTTTATGAAGATGGATTTTTAATTGAATCTTGAAGATGTAAAAGCTGGTGAAACGATGAGAAAGGCTTTTGTTTTTAAGAAAGGCATTCTGGTCTTAACTGCACAACAATATAATAATTTAAAAAACACACACACACTTCTAATGGTGGCTGCATTTTATTTTTTCCATAAAGATGCAATTACAAATACTGTATTAAGAAAACTATTGCACATTTTCACTGCAAAATGTTCTCAGTAGAGAGGATCACAAGCCTAAGTCGAAGGCAGTGGTTTCCAACCATTTTTTCGTTAAGGAACCCTATGAAATTCTAAGGAACCCCAATGCGCTCTAACAGCGAGTTTCAGATCAGATGTATTGTAAGGAACCCCAACCCACTCTAATAGCGCGTCTGAGATCAGATGCATTCTAAGGAATTCCAACCTTCTCTAATAGTGAGCCTGAGATCAGATGTATTATTGTAAGGAACCCTAACCTTCTCTAATAGCATGTCTGAGATCAGATGCATTGTAATGAACCCGAATCCTCTCTACAATTAAACTCCACATGTTTAATTAAGAAAGTGATTCGAACTGGTATTGGACTGGGGTACTGAGTGAACACTAGGTAAAAGATTTTATGGGCTCACTATAAAGCCATAACAAACAAACAAAATCATAATAGGGATTTATGGATACATGCACAGGCCCATACATGCATTCACTACTAGTGCATACATACTGTACATTTAATATTGCATTTAATATTGCATGTACATTTAATACATAACACTCAATCATGCACACAATGTATATGGATAGATGCTGAGAAAACTTACCCAGATAGAAACATACATACATTGATAGCCAGGGCAGACTCCCGACAGCCACACTCACATATAGACTAACATAGGCTATTGAGCGGAGTCAACACAACATTTAAAGATTTCTAAAGTCAGTCTGAGAGGTGGCTGGTCTGTAACTTAAAGGCCCACCACAGATTTTCCTGGGAACGGTCTATATCCAACTGTTCTTTAAATGCGTGAATATGACATTGTACTTACATTGATCTTTCTGGAGCACACAAAGACATTTCTCATATTGTAGACAATTGTATAAAAAACAAAAATGGTGATCCCCTGGTTTATATGTTTGTGTGTCCCTTAGTCCATGTTATATGATACGTGTTATTAACTTGTATCCCTTTATTATAATTTGCTAGCTCCAAATGTACAATACAGTATTATTAATCTGTGTTACGCGCTAACTATAGGTGACAATGTATATGTTAAAATGGATATTCTTGTGAAAATACAAATAAAGAGATTTTTTTTAAATGGTGAAATAAAAGGTGTGATCAAATGAAAACAAAATATTGATAAATATGCAAATCAGACTCAGTTCAGCCTCTGTGATCTCGGGACCTCCGTAGACAAGCCACGTACTGTGGAAATGTGAAACGAATAGTGCGCTCTATACTATTTGTGAAGTATTTAAATAGAAACAACTAATGTTGTAGTGTTGAGGGGAAAAGCCCTAAAGATATAAGTGATCAACCAACTGTTGTTTCAATGACTTAATGAGGGAAAACCCTGAGGTAAATGAATGAGTTGCACTTAGTCAAATTGGATGGCTCAAACATCAAGAGATAGAGAAGGATAGACAAGACAAGCGCAAAAATCTCATGAGAATAAACTTTGATACGAAAAATATATATATATATAGAAATAACAATACAGCAATGTAAATTAAAAACAAGAAAGTATAATAAACCTCAATGTCATGAGGTTACCGGACTCCCACAGGCACCATAAGTATGGTAAAAGTCTCATGGATGAAACCGCCATGGTGGCGGTGGGTAGAAAATGGATATGTATTCAGATTCATACAAACATCCGTTCCTGTAGGAGATACACCCAATCCCGGTTTCGGAGAGGCAGGCAATCACGATCTCATGATAGTGGAGAAGAGAATGGCTCCGGTTGGGAAGGCACCTGCTCCCGGTCCCGAGTATATACGCCCCATGTCTCCCTCAGATGCACAGGCATGGCTAGAGCTGAAATCACCTCCGTTCGAATAGCAGCTGTGGCATGGGTACTCAGAGGTGACGTCACCACCCCGAAGTACTTGGAGGCCAGACAATCTGACATAGTATAAAACTAAACGTTCACTGAGCAAATAAAGAGTAATTCTGGAAGCAGACTCAGTTGAAAAATAGCACACAATCTAATCCAACGCATTTCGTAGCAGGTGCTACTTCATCAGGGAATGATTGCAAAAAGAGAGAGTGTGCTATTTAAACCTCTCCTCAGATGGAGATTGCTCAGAGAAACCAGGTGTATATGCTTGAGATAAGAAACACCTCATTGGTTGATGCAAAATGACCAATTGGGAGTACAGATACATTTACAAGAGAGGTGGATTAACACAATCCTACCTTTCCAAAAATAACAATGTCACAGGTTTATATAATTTTTCTAAAATCCAGAAAACATAATTAAAAAGCGAAAAAGACATTGTCTTATTGGGGGAGAGAAAAAAAAGGGGGGGGGGAAGGGAAGATAAAACAAGAGTGTTACAGCTTGGGAAACCATGTCACTTTTGGAAGTCCGTCTGAGAGCCAATGCATCGCTGATCCCACCTTACACCTTTCGTGATCCTGGATGTCTTCCTTGGGTGCTTCAAAGCTGTTGCAATGGGATCAATATTGAGCTTTATATGCACCATTTAACCCATGCAACAAGACGGACTTTCGGAAGTGAAGTGGTCTCCTAAACTGAAACATGGAAGAGTCTGCCAATACCAGGGAGAAGCGTCCAGACGGGTGCACAGTGCATGGCTTGTCTACGGAGTTAGCGAGATCACAGAAATTGGAGGTTGGACCAAATCGTATGTGCTTATTTATCAAGAATTTAATGTGAGTGCATTTGATCACACCTTTTATTTCACAATTGTTTTAGTAAAATTGTCTGCAATATGAGAAGTGTCTCTTCTACTTGGCAGTGAGTCTGAGTAATCAAGATGATGGTGGGCGTAGGTAGAGCACAGCCGAAGGGATCCTGCTTTTGGTATCCAGAGAGGGAAAAATAGCCAGGCAACTCCAAACTGAAGAAAGGATTAATTTATTGCAAGCTAGACATACAGTAAAAACGGACTACATTTTTACTGTATGTCCAGCTTGCAATAAATTAATCATTTCTTCAGTTTGGAGTTGCCTGGCTATTTTTCCCTCTCTGGATACCAGAAGCAGGATCTCTTCGACTGTGCTCTACCTACGCCCACCATCACCTTGAATTTACACCGGATGGATTGCACGCCACGGATGATGAGAGTGTCCCATGGAACGTACAGGTAAAGAGGTGCAGTGCCTTATTATCTCCTGTACACAACGGACATTATCCTTTATATATTTACTATCTGGTTGGGTGGTTATTGAAGTGTATACAGTTGTGGATGTCATGCAGGCTCCACTAGACACCTATCCCTTCCAGCTCATTCATCTTGTCATATTGGGGACACTCCATCTTCATCTAGACATTTATTCATGATTTAATTATCTTCTACAGATGGAACTAGTTTCAATTGTTGAGCACTACACTCACAATATTCTATTCTGGGTAACCAAGAAGCTGGAGAACTCGCCTTGGAGGAGCAGCACCAGGACCATCTCATGTCATGTTGTGTAATGTAGTAAAATCAGAGCAGGTTCTAATTTCTCTCCAGAAGGACTTAGATAGATTTAAAACTTGGGCAGGTAAATGGCAGCTGAGGTTTAATACAGATACATGTAAGGTTATGCATTTGGGAAACAAGAATAAACAGGTGAAAAACAACAAAACAGGCAGCGCTACCCACAATAGTATGACAGAGTATATATTACCTTATGTATAAATGACCAAACATGCATAAGGGGCTGCCCAAGATACAAAAAACTGACCCCCTGGTCAGAACTATAGTATGGAAAGGGAAAGTATCAAATGGCGCCAAATATGATATATACTGCAAAAGGATATATGAAAACCAAGCCTGTTGGCTGTAGACAAGTAGCTCCTCACGTTGTGCTTAAAGAAAAAGAAAAAGCACAACACATAGCGTAATACTGTGACTATAAACGGACAACACTTAACAACATGTAACGGCTGAAAAATAAATTGGTGAAATCTCAATATTAAAACATTTAATAACAATCATATATAATATATATTGCACACGGACATTTAATAAACAAATAAAGGGGATACTCTCAAAATTATCCACCGCCTACTTACTTACTCCATCTGGTGAGTAGGCATTGCTACTATTCCCATCGGCGGTGCAGAGTGCTTTTATTTTTATCGCATTATTTGTTTATTAAATGTCCGTGTGCAATATATATTATTTATGATTGTTATTAAATGTTTTAATATTGAGATTTCACCAATTTATTTTTCAGCCGTTACATGTTGTTAAGTGTTGTCCGTTTATAGTCACAGTATTACGCTATGTGTTGTGCTTTTTCTTTTTCTTTAAGCACAACGTGAGGAGCTACTTGTCTACAGCCAACAGGCTTGGTTTTCATATATCCTTTTGCAGTATATATCATATTTGGCGCCATTTGATACTTTCCCTTTCCAAGAATAAACAGGTGACTTATAAATTAAATGGGGAAAAATTAGGTCAAGCCTAAATGAAGAATGATTTAGGAGTGCTTTTAGACAGCAGGCTTAGCAGAAGTGCTATATGTCAGGTAGTAGCTGCAGAAGCTAATACGATCTTATCTTGAATTAAATGGGAATGGATAGATCGGAAGTAAGCATAATTATGCCCTTCTATAAAGCATTAGTTAGACCACATCTTGAATATGGAGCACAGTTTTGGGCACCACTCCATAACAATTATGGAACTAGAAAAAGTGCAGAGAAGAGCCACCAAATTAATAAAGGGGATGAAAAATCTGACTTATGAGGAAAGGCTAGCTAAATTAGATTTATTTACTTTAGAAAAGAGGCCTCTAAGTGGGGATATGATAACTATATACAAATATATTCAGGGTCAATACAAAGAGCTTTCAAAAGAACTATTCATCCCAAAGTGCAGTACAAACTACACCGAGTCATCCCTTAAGGCTAAGGCCCCGCTCCCTCAGTCAGCGTGCCCGCACTGCAGACAGGCGGCACGCTGACAGGCACAGACCGCGATATGCGGTCTGTAGGGAGCCGGGAGCAGGAGGAGGCGGGAGGGGGGGGGCGTGGTTTGAGTGGAGGGATCCGCTACCACCCCCCTCCCTCCACGGGCTCGGGCTGCGGGCTGCTGGAAGGTAAGCAGCTCCCGCTCCCTCCCCTTCCCCCACAAATGCCTTCCTCACACACGCTGATACACACACACACACACCCACCCTACCTTGTGTAGGAAGCTGTCTAACAGCTCCCGCTCCCGCCCCCACTGCTGATAGGCTCATCAGCGCACCACGTGACGCATCACCGCTCGGGATCACAATTTTCTTGCATCCCCTGGCGGCTGATGCGTCACAGCACGTTGTGAGCCGTGCAGCGAGGGGGGACTGGGACCGGTTCAGAAGGATTCCTCTGCTGGTGGGGAACGCTCACGCGGCCGCCTGCGCCACCGGGCGCAGCGGGTCCCAGCCCTAAGGTTGGAGCCAAATAGATTTCACCAGCAACAAAGGAATGGGTTCTTTACAGTAAGGGCAGTTACAATGTGGAATTCATTAACCATAGACACTGTGATGGCAGATACAATAGATATCTTCAAAAAAAGGTTGGATATTTTTAGAAAGAAAAAGTATACAGGTATTTACCAAGTAAGTAAACATGGGAAGGATGTTGATCCCTTTATGAGGCATCATTGGATGAGGTTTCACTGGAGGGGGGGGGGGGCTTGCCTTCCTCGGGATCAAAATACTGTAAATAACACACACACAGTCAAATACACACACACACACACACACACTCACACAGAGACACACTGTCTCTTTAAGGGAGCTTGTTCTCGCAAGACGGAAGCAGATGCAGGAAGCAGACACAGGGAGAAGAGCTGCCAGATGCCGGGTAAGTGTTGCCGCTGCCCCACCGGGTCTGGGAACACTGGGAGAGTTCTCAGCTTTCCCCCTCCGGCAGACGCGGTACCACCACAAAAACAAAAAAAAAAACTTTAAAAAAAAATAAATTTCGGTGGCCATTTTTTTCCGCGACCCCGTTTATAACGCGGTGGTCGCGGGTGGCCCCCGAGGACCGCGCTATAACGGGGTTAAGCTGTACTTAGATATTTATAATGAAAAGTCACAAGGTGCATAAGGGAATATATTGAATCTATATACACATAGGAGGTAAGGATTGGAAAAAACCCTTCCATCACAAGAAGCCCTCAAAAATTGCACCCATGTGTAGTACTCAAATGGAGGATAACATTGATCCAGGATACACATTATCCTATACTGCCTGTCATAGTGAGTGGAAAAAGCAAAAATAATAAATCTTTAATATTTATCTACAAAAACCACAGGGTGTAATATACAAGGAAAGTTTAAAATTACGGCAGTGGAATATGACAAAAAAATGGGGAGTACTCATATATGTGGGAAGATTTTCTTAATTCCCACACAGGGTTAATACTCCCTGAGTAAAGAACTTCCACCACAGTTAATCACAGTACAAATGTAGCCAGATTTGTAAGTGCAAAAATAATAACATTGCCTTCAATATGATTCCTTTTCTTTTGTAAATCTGGTGCATTGTTTTGCTCCACTTTTGCCCTCATTTGGCAACCGGAAGACTTTGATACATGGCCCCTTATATTTACTAGGGAAATGCTATATTTTAAACGGCATTGTGGGGTGGGATGAGTGAGTAAACCTAATAGGACAAAGATTCATAATACGGAATGAAACACAGGCCAATTTTTTTTTTTTCAAACAACATACATTTTTGGCTTTTGTCACCAAATTGTCCCATTATTCTCAAACTTCAGTTAGAAACAGTAATGTCTGGTCAAGTTAATTCTCACACTATTGTATGGTATTATACGAGCCTATAAATAAGCCTAGTTCCCATTGACAGTAGAAGCACCGGCAACAAAGTTGTCCAGAAAGCTCCAGCTGAAATGTAATAACACCAGGTTTGAAAGAACTAGCAGATAACTGTGATCTAAAGGCAACTAGATAGTCACAATTAAAATGACTCACTGGTATTGGACCTTTTATTGAAATGAGGTAATTGGCAATTTAGACTATCTAGCTGCCTTTACATGTAATCATTTCAGCTGGAGCTTCCTCCATTGGTTTGCAATATATACTCTCATTCCCATAAAAGTTCTAATATATTTAAAGTCATACTATTTAGTAGATTACCACCACCACGATCTATATTACTCCACATTGAATTATGTATGACTTTGTTTAGAGTTGCATGGGAGATCCACAATGGCCCTGTGAATAAACGTCATCAGCCATATACCTGGCAAACCTATGTTTAGGTTTGTAGTGCAGCAGTGACGAGGTTAAGTTTCAGCTGAGAGGGCTGCTTAATTAGTCTGATCCCAGCTGCCTCATCAAGGGGCTTTAAAAACACCAGGCTACACACACATGCAGGCTAGCTAGTCAAGAGATAGGACTGAAATGCTGAAGTAAGATTACTGCTATAGGTCTGTTTTCAAAGTACACGTTTGATGAACTGTCTGTGTCCTGCATGCTGAAAAGAAGCTGTTTTGTTTTTGTATGCTGAACAGAAGCTGTTTTGTTTTTGTGTTCTGTATTTTTTAAGGCTCAATAAATAAGCCTTATCAAGAGAACCCGCGTGTGGTTGCATGTACCCTGCAACTTATGGTGTCAGAAGTGCCGGGATGTTGAGAGGCCCCTGCAGTTGAAGGGCCACACACACAAAAAAAAATGGGGAAAAAAATGGAAAAATGTTTAAAAGAGTTTCTGTGCGAGCAGACCAAACTGCAGGGACTGTTAATGCAGGAGCAGACCAAACTGCAGGGACTGTTAATGCAGGAGCAGACCAAACTGCAGGGACTGTTAATGCAGGAGCAGGCCCAACTACAGGCAGAGAGAGATGAAAGACTATTGCAGCAGCAAACCCAGCTCTTAACCCAGCAGCAGGCAGCATAGGATGAGCGGATGGCCAGGCTGCTGACCCAATTCCAGGGGTCTGCCAGTCCAGAACTTGCAAACAAACCCCCGGTCCTCCTGAGGAAAATGACTCTGAACGAGGATCCAGAGGCTTTTCTACTGACGTTTGAAAGGGTTGCCGAAGCCCAGGGCTGGTCTGCAGATCGTTGGGCAATCGCTTTGGCCCCACTCCTCATAGGAGAAGACCAGGCCGCATATCAGGGCCTCCCAACGGGCCAGGCAATGGATTACAAACAAGTAAAAGCCGCCATACTGGATCGCTTAGGTCTGACCCCAGAGACCTACCGGCAGCAGTTCCGGAACCTGAAGTACACCTCTAAGATGAGACCCTGGGTCCTCGCTCAGCGGTTATTGGACTTGTGTACTCGCTGGATACAACCTGAGCAACACACTAAGGAAACTGTTCTTGAACAAGTTGTGTTGGAACAATTCCTACAAGTAATAACCCCTTCCGCACGCTTTTGGGTAAAACGCCATGCTGCTGATACCCTAGTTTTGGCTGTTCAACTCGTTGAGAACTTCCTTGGGGCCGAGGATCAGGCGAGTGTCTTGGACCCGATGGATCCGACTTTACCGGCGCTTGCGGACGCCCAGAGGGGGAGACCGGACCAATGGGGAAACTACGGCCCCTCCACACGCAACCACCAAGTGCCACAAAAGGAGCAGTCATTCCAGCAAGGTAGAGGTCCAAACGCTGGACACCGCCGAGACTCTCATCTACTTCCTGATGGCGGCTCATCACCAAATGAGAGGAACTTCAGAGAACGTCGCACACAGGACCCATTGGATGCCTGGTCTCCAGTATCCGGTCCAGCTGAGCGGTATCCGCGGCACCCTCCGGTGAGGGAACCCTTTCCCTGTTGGCCTGCGGAGAACAAGGTCACCACCAGGTGTACTATCCACAGATGGATTGTTCCTTCAGCAGGACAGTCGCCTCGGCCTTCCCCCGAGAAAGTTGCAAGCCCTGGCTTCTTCCAGCCCAGATTGGGGGTAAAACCGTCCAGGCCCTTGTAGATTCAGGCTCTGGAAAAACACTGGTCATCCAGAAACTGTTACCACCTGATGTGCTTTCCTTTGATTCCCCATGGAGTATAGAGTGTATACACGGCGATGTAAAATGGTATCCGACGGCCAAAATCCTGCTACAGGTAAAAGGTCAGGAGGCCAGGATCGAAGTAGGAGTCGCTCCTTGGCTCCCTGCCCCCATTTTGCTCGGCCGTGACTGGCCTTTCTTTTCAAACCTAATGGCTCCAGATTCTCAGGAGGAGCCTCATTATCTGGTTCTGGAGAAACCTGGTAAACTGTTCCCCTTCTCGGCAGACCTGTTCCCCAGTAGACACCGGGTTCCAAAGACTCGGAGGCAAAGATGTTATGATAAACAGGACTGGTTGCAGAAAACTGGGTCTCAAGATGGCCATACAAATAGGTATAAGTAACAAGTAATGACTGGGGATGGCCAGAAGGAGGGAGAGATAGGCCCTGGGGATTTACCAGAGCTTTGTCTTGCATCAAACGGGCAATGGATGGAAGGGAAGTAAACATAATTATGCCCCTTTACAAAGCCCTAGTAAGACCACACCTTGAATATGGAGTACAATTTTGGGCACCAATCCTAAGAAAATACATTATGGAAATAGAGAGAGTGCAGAGAAGAGCCACCAAATTAATAAAGGGGATGGACAATCTAACTTATAAGGAGAGGTTTGCTAAATTAGATTTATTTAAATTAGAAAAGAGGCGTCTAAGAGGGGATATGATAACTATATACAAATATATTCGGGGACAATACAAGGAGCTTTAAAAAGAACTATTCATCCCACGGGCAGTACTAAGGACTCGGGCCATCCCTTAAGGTTGGAGGAAAGGAAATTTCACCAGCAACAAAGGAAAGGGTTCTTTACAGTAAGGGCAGTTAAAATGTGGAATTCATTACCCATGGAGACTGTGATGGCAGATACAATAGATTTGTTCAAAAAAAGGTTGGACATCTTTTTAGATGGGAAAGGTATACAGGGATATACCAAATTAGTATACATGGGAAGGATGTTGATCCAGGGATTAATCCGATTGCCGATTCTTGGAGTCAGGAAGGAATTAATTTTTCCCCTTAATGGGGTTTTTTGTTTGCCTTCCTCTGGATCAATAAGTAAGTATAGATATAGGATAAAGTATCTGTTGTCTAAATTTAGCATAGGTTGAACTTGATGGACCTATGTCTTTTTTAAACCTCATCTATTATGTAACTATGTAACTATGTCTCCCTGATTTTCGCCAGAGGCAAAGGGAAGACCCAGTCCTGGCCAGACAATATGACAAAGTGGTAAAAATTGATGACCAGATATTGAATGCACAAGGGGTAATGGTGTTCCCTCATTTTGAATTGTCGAATGATTTCCTGTACAGGATGAACAAGCAGACACAAACAGGGGAGGTCACCAGACAAATATTGGTTCCCAAGGCGTTTGTTAAAACTGTCTTCACCCTAGCCCATTCTGTCCCTTGGGGTGGTCACCTTGGTAGAGATAAAACCTTGGACCGTGTTTCGTTCCGCTTCTATTGGCCAGGGATGCATAGTGATATTGCTAAGTTTTGTGCGACATGTCCTGAGTGCCAGCTGACTAGTCCGAAGGGACAAAAACCAGCCCCCTTGGTTCCTCTAACCTTGGTGTCAGTTCCTTTGAGAGGATTGGAGTAGACTTGGTAGGACCGCTAGAACCTTCTGCGAAAGGACACATGTTTATTCTCGTAATAGTCGACTATGCCACAAGATATCCTGAGGCGTTCCCCCTGAAGACAGCAACGGCGAAGCAAGTAGCCAACAAATTGTTGGAGCTGTTCTCACGGGTTGGACTTCCCCAGGTTATGTTGACAGACCAAGGTACACATTTTATGGCTAAACTGATGAAGGATGTCTTGAAATTGTTAGAGGTCAAGTCTGTTCGGACATCTGTCTACCATCCACAGACTGACGGATTGGTGGAAATATTAACCGAACTCTAAAAGGGATCCTGAGAAAATTTGTAGATTCAGAGAAGAGATCCTGGGATGAACTTCTCCCTTTTCTGCTGTTTGCAGTGCGGGAAGTTCCCCAGGCCTCCATGGGATTCTCTCCATTTGAACTGCTGTATGGCCGCCAACCCCGGGGTATCCTAGATCTCCCAAAGTAGTCCCGGGAGGAACAGCGGCCCCCTTCTAAGAATACCCTGCAATATGTATTGGACCTTAGTAAGCGCCTAGATGTGGTCGGCCATTTTGCTAGGTAGAATCTTAGATCCGCCCAGAACAGTCAGGAGAGACATTACAATCAAAATGCGCGCATGAGAGTGTTTCATCTGGGAGACCAGGTGATTATATTGTTACCCAGATGTGAGAGCAAACTCCTAGCCAAATGGCAGGGCCCATTTGAAGTACTCCGCCGCACGGGTGATGTGGATTACGAGATCGCTCAACCAGGGTCCAGGAAGGGTAAACAAATTTATCATGTGAACTTGCTGAAACCCTGGAAGGTGCAGCGGTCTCTATTCATCCACCCGGTGGAGGAGGAAACGGACTTGGGTCCTCAGCCCCCACGGGGGAACATCATTGGTGACGAACAAATCCCAATGGGTAGACAATTGTCCCCTGAACAAAAAGGGGAATTGTTATAAATAATTACACAATTTAATGATGTTTTTTCTGATTTACCAGGGCAAACTAATTTAGTTTCACATGTGATAGAGACAGCACATGGGGTGAAAGTACGTTCTCGTCCTTACAGGGTGCCTGAAAGCCGTAAGGCCCTTTTAGAGACGCAGGTACAAGAAATGTTACACTTAAACGTGATTGAGGAATCATGCAGTGAGTGGTGTAGTCCACTAGTTATGGTCCCTAAACCCGATGGGAAGGTAAGATTTTGTGTGGACCTCCGAAAGGTCAATGCGGTATCCAAGTTTGACGCATATCCGATGCCAAGGGTGGACGAGTTAATTGACGCCCTTGGTAACGCGGAATATATATCCACGCTGGACTTAACAAAAGGATACTGGCAAATACCTTTAGAGGAAAAGTCCAAGTGCAAAACAGCCTTTGCCACTCCCATTTGTTTATACCAGCTTGTGACAATGCCATTTGGACTGCATGGAGCCCCAGCCACATTTCAGAGACTCATGGATAAAGGGCTGAGACCTCATAGGGCTTATGCCGCAGCCTACCTAGATGACATTGTCATTTATAGTAAACACTGGCGGGCCCATCTAAATAGGCTGAAAGCGGTCCCCAAATCTCTAAGAGAGGCAGGACTCACAGCCAACCCTAAGAAATGTGCCTTAGGTAAGGCGGAAACCAAGTACTTAGGATATGCAGTGGGAGGTGGAAAAGTAAGGCCACTAGCCGACAAGGTAGCTGCCCTGAAAGAAGTTCGGCGGTTCATTCCCAACTACTCAGAAGTTGCAGCCCCATTAACCGACCACACAAAAAAGTGTGCCCCTACACAAGTGTTATGGTCAAGGGAGTGCCAGAGAGCCTTTCAGGATGTAAAAAGGTGTCTATCAGAGGGTCCCGTCCTTAGAAGCCCAGACTTCGATAAGCCTTTTATCGTGCAAACCGATGCCTCAGAGATAGTGCTAGGGGCAGTGCTCTCACAACAGTTTGAAGGAGTGGAACATCCGATACTTTTTCTGAGTAGGAAATTGTTCCCAAGGGAAAAAAACTACTCAGTAATTGAGAAGGAGTGCCTCGCAGTAAAGTGGGCAATTGAGGCCTTGAGGCATTACCTGGCGGGAGTCCATTTTATGTTGGTAACAGACCATGCTCCATTAAAGTGGTTAAATACTATGAAGGACTCCAATGCTAGATTGACCAGGTGGTATATGGCCCTCAAACCCTTCTCATTTGAGATTCAGCACAGGCCTGGAAAAGAAAATGCAAATGCTGATTTCTTTTCTAGAGAAGGGGTGGATGGTCAGGCTTCAGCCGTGCGTGGCCCCAGCCACACACTAACAGGGGAGGAATGTGACAGGGTGAATAAACGTCACCAGCCATATACCTGGCAAACCTATGTTTAGGTTTGCAGTGCAGCAGTGACAAGGTTAAGTTTCAGTTGAGAGAGCTGCTTAATTAGTCTGATCCCAGCTGCCTCATCATGGGGCTTTAAAAACACCAGGCTACACACACATGCAGGCTAGCTGGTCAAGAGATAGGACTGAAATGCTGAAGTAAGATTACTGCTATAAGGTCTGTTTTCAAAGTACAAGTTTGATGAACTGTCTGTGTCCTGCATGCTGAAAAGAAGCTGTTTTGTTTTTGTATGCTGAACAGAAGCTGTTTTGTTTTTGTGTGCTGTATTTTTTAAGGCTCAATAAATAAGCCTTATCAAGAGAACCCGCGTCTGGTTGCATGTACCCTGCAACAGGCACCTTACGATTTTGGACGCTTTCGGATCTGTTCTAATTAGGCATACAACAGTACCCCACGTTTTATGTCCCTCTATTTTGACATTTAACTCACAATACAATATGTGGCGTGTTTATTTGTGCTTATTTAATGGGACACAACTAGATATGTTGTTTTTAAACAATGTATATACATTTTATTTTCATTGGTGACACACACCACCCTATTTCCTTTCATTGGCTTCAAACTTGTCAGCTAAACAGCTAATAGGAATTAATTGGATTATATTTCAACCAATCATATGGAGCTGGTGAGGATTCAGGGAAGGGTGTTTAAGATGAAGTGGCATCAGGTACACCTCGAAACGTGTAGGATATATCAGTTTGCCTCATTGTTTCTATTGTAACATTACATTGACCTGTCCTGTGACTGCGCAAGCTCCCTGAGAATATACATCCTAAGAGGTTGCTCAACTGAGAACATGGACAGCTGGTAATATCTGACCTAATAGGCTGTCCATTGGAGAGTTCTGACATCACCTAGATGCGCTAACACCATACACTGTGACATACAGTAGTACCTCTGTGGACTTTTTTTGATGAAAGTACTTCCCCTTTTGCCCATGGCTCTTGAATCCATGGACCAAACAGCTGATCAAGATGCTATTTACTGATCCCAGGTGCCCCAGGGATCCCACGGTGGTTAGGGTGAGTGCTTCTGTCAAATGCTTTTATACTTTGCTACTTCTGTACGTGCAATACTTGCCTTTTTTACTGCCAATATATATTTAATTATCTACTACACTATGAGTAGTTGTGCGCTCTTTTTTTTATTTCTTTTTCTTTGTCAAGAAATGCATTTAATATCAACTGCAAAACACTTCCATGTAACAATCTCATTCGCAACAAACTGTTGTCCGAAAGTTGAACAACAACAAAAAACACACAACTCATTATTCTCAAGAAGGTCGTGATATATTATATATATATTATACTGTACAATTCAAAAATAGAAATCCAGCACTCCAGTGGACTTGTGAAGAAAGTTATTCAAATGTATTTACATAATTACAAGCAATTAAACAATTACAAGTCCACAGGAGCACTGGATTTCTATTTTTGAGTTGTATACTATATCAACCAGATGTCTGGATTGAACTGCACCCGTGGCAGGAGTAACTGATTTCTGCTTGAAATTGTCAGTGCTCCTTTTTTCTATGTGAAAAGTTATACTGACATCGCGGTTACCATGGAACCAATGAAAAACCTATTGCACGGTGAATAATTATCACTGGAACCTACTGTAGATGTCAAAGTAAATCTACAGGTTATTGTTGTACAGTTTGTGAAGTGGAGAAAAAAAGGCACTTCAAAAAAAGTGTCTGAATCAACAATATATCAGTGTATAAGATTCCTCTATACACTACGAGATCACTGAGATGTGTATTGCACAAATATATATTAAAAAAAGTATTTACAAAATAATATAATATGTGATAAAGGGCAAAACATAAAAAAATATATAAAATGTAATTAAAGAAAATTCAAGAATTGTTCAATGAAAAATAAAACACAGATCTACAACAGACTCCTGATAGCTATAGTCCTTTGCTTTTTTTTATATTCTTTTAATAGTCCTGATTATATGTAGTTACTTCAGTTTGAATCATCCTCTCTGCCGGGTGCATATGCATCTCTCAAACAGAGGGATTCCAATCCTAACTACTGTAGATAGAAGCAATGTAAACGAAAGAAAAGAGAGAGCGCAAAACACCCATAGCATAATACTGTTTAATAGTAAAAAAAATCATTAAAAACACAGGTACTGTATGTGTTACACTCACTCATTTGCGATGGATAAAAGAGCTCCTCACAGCTCTCCCAGACCCCGTTAACTGCTGTTACTTTGGTACTTCCTGTAGTACACACGCTGGACTTCCGATCGGCATGCGGGATTATGTACAATATACATACATATACATATTGTGATACAATCACTGTCTCTGTATAGGCTGAAGTGGTGCAGCTAGTGTGCTTTCTAGCCTACAGGGAGTTAATCTCCCCTAGAGAAACTAATTTAAGCTGCAGCTAATCCGGCTGGACTCCTGAATGAACAAGAAAGTGTTTTAAGGCAGACACAGAGAGCTGCCACTCTGAGAGAGACTGCTTTTCCCCAGAGAAGGGGGGAGAGAGAAAGTTCTCCCCAGCTAAGGAAGCTGGCACAGTCCCCTAAACCCGCTGGACAGTGGTCGCGGAGCCTGTTGGGACTGCCTGGGTTTGAATCCCAGGAAGAAGAGTGAAGGACTTGAGACTGCGCTGAAGCAGGGATATTCTATCCATATCATTGCAACTACAGAGAAAGGGTTTCTCTGAACTCTCGCAGGGTCCAGGAATTACCTGGAGCCCCAACAGTACCAGACCAAGAGCTAAGTAATACATGAATGTACCTAAGACTGTTCACATGGGGTGCATATGATAGGGCATGTTTTGGGCAGATAACCAGCTTAGCTGGTGGCCCCACTAGAAAGGGCTGGAGTATGTTTAATTACTTTTCCCTAAAGGGAATAGGTGTTATTTTTATGATTTGTTTTGACTTAAAGGGCCGGTGGGACGTTTGGTGTATACTTTAACCCTGTAAATAAACCCTGTGTAGTGAATGCAATGTTTCCGGCCTTATTCTGCAACTAAAAGATACTGCAACGTGATGTGGGCATCACAATATATATATATATATATATATATATATATATATATAAAAACAACATTACCATTCTCTCGTCCGGTAAAGAAAGACTGCACTCGGTTCAGTAATCATGAAAAACTGTATTGGGCATCTGAATAAAAAAGATAAGTCACCCAATCCGACGTTTCGGTCCTGGAATAGGACCTTTCTCAAGGGGGTGCACCCCCTTGAGAAAGGTCCTATTCCAGGACCGAAACGTCGGATTGGGTGACTTATCTTTTTTATTCAGATGCCCAATACAGTTTTTCATGATTACTGAACCGAGTGCAGTCTTTCTTTACCGGACGAGAGAATGGTAATGTTGTTTTTCTATTATTTGAGACTAGCACCTGTCTATATGAACCAGTACATTGAGTGCAAGCTGTGATGTTTGTTTTTATATATATATATATATATATATATATATATATATATATATATATATATAGACCATACGATACCGGTTGCAACACGACATCAAGGGACAGCACGCAGGTAAGTAAATCAAAAATGTTCTATATTTGATAGAAGACACAAAAACCGACGTTTCGGTCCCCCAGTGGGACCTTTCTCAAGGTGGTGCTTTATGGGATAAGCACCAAAACTTATTTACTTGCATATGGTGTGCCGGCTGTGCATTGGATTCTATATATATATATATATATATATATATATATATATATATATAGATATATTAACACAGACATTCCCAGCTAGCTCAAACTCATACACCCACCACATCATGAATATATATTTATGTCAAAAAGAGTACTACTGAGCGTGGCAAATGTATACAACCAAAGACAGGGGTGCCCAATGCTACATCCAATTGCCAAAACATATATGGTAATAAGTATAAAGTTTAAATACTTCAATAATAATAATAATTACTTAGTTATTTAGTTAAACCCTTTGGCCAAAGCGTCATAAGCCTGCATATCACGTCAAGGTAAACCAAAATTAATGCAGGTCCTACACTACACTGTGATCCCTTCCTTTTACCTCTGTATGAGAGGAAAGAACCATAGTAGATCCTGTTCTTGCAGCAATGTGAACAGACCTCCCAAGTTAAAAAGGTGAGGAGGAGTGAGCTGTGGGGGGAGGTGCCATCTACCTCCATACAACTGTTACCAGTCAGAAATTGATTAACACACATTCCCAGCTAGCTTAAACTCCTACACCTACATATACTGTGTGTATATATAAATATATATATATATATATATACTTAGTTAAGTTATGGTGGGTAAAAAAAGTGCCAAAACCCCTCCACAGCAAAGCATATAGCAAATGGAAATATTCCTGTATGCTCATTTGCATGTCTTAGACAGGTCTGCAGCCCCGCCTTTCACCATTATCACCCAGCACTTCCACTGCAGCAAGGGATTCTGGGAAATTACATGCAAATGGGCACACAGTGTCACCTTTTGCTTCAAAACCATTTTTAACATGGTTCCCTATAGGCTTAAGCTTGCTGCATGGTCACAGCTTTAAGCACAGCCAGGGTTACGATGCATCTAAACCTAAACACAAATATCAAGCTGATGCAATGAGAGTGTCAGGTGAGATCCCAGGGAAACTAGTTCCCTAGATCATCAAGACCAGCCGGTCACGATTGTAACAAATGACCTAAGGGGCACACTAATCAATACACTGATATCATTCACATGTACACCACACATACTGCAAGATGAAAATCGCAGAGGTATAATTGGCCCACCATAGTGGAAAATGTGCAGATAGCTGGGAGAGATATGAAAAGATGGATATAGTCCGTTCTGTAATATGCACAAAAAAACTAAATATCACAGGATCCTCAAATTGAAATGAACTAATGTCCAGGTGTATCCAGGATTACATGAAATCTAGGCAAATGAACAGCATATAAAGTCCATCTGATATTGCATTGGGGATAAAAGAAGATATACTTATCCACCATTGAGATATGAAGTGCAGTAATATTTCTCAGATTGCCAGACATACTGTACGTATCCGCCAGATATCAGGATCCGTGATGGTGTATGTCCCAAGGTCAGCAGTGGAATATGTAACACAGCATAATGTCTCAGGGTCACTGCAGCAGCTCCCACTCGACACGTGTATCACCCTGCGGCTTCTTCCGTATATACACATATACGGTATATATAGGTTTTACAGTGGAGGTCACTTTTTTTTACCCACCATAACTTGACACTGATGAGACCCAAAAGGTCTGTGTGTAGGTTTACTGGCTATGCATCTTAACCCAGGCTGGGCTGAAAAGCTGTGCAATACAGTAAGCATAAGCTTATAGGGGTCCATGTCAAAATGGATTTGAAGCAAAAGGTGGCACTGTGTGCTCATTTGAATGTAATTTTGCAGAATCCCTTGCTGCAGTGGAAGCACTGTATGCAGAGCAATAATGGTGAAAGGCAGGGTTGCAGACCTGTCTAAGACATTGAAATGAGCACACAGTAATAATATATATATAAAACTTAAAAATTGTTTGTCTGTGGGTTTGTGCGTTTGCTGATTGGTTGGTGGCGGCGCACGCTCTGATTGGCCTGCGGGGTGGGGTGAAGTCAGAAACACAGCTACACACGCCCACACCCTCACAGCCTCCTCACACCGCATGCCCCTCTGACCGAGAGCCACACGCCGTGCACCCAGAGAATTTACCGTCCTGAGCCTCACATTCTGCTCCACCCGCTGCCCGCACCCCTGCCTCACATCCTCCACATGCCCTGCCACCTGACACCCTCCACCCACCGCACCTCCCCTCCAGCTGCCTTACACCCTCCACCCGCCCCGCCGCCTCACAACCTCCACCCGCCACATAGCCTCACACCCTCTAGCCACCGAATTGCCTCACCTCTAGCCGCCCTGCCACCTCACACCCTCCACCTGCCCTGCTGCCTCACACCCTCCACCTGCCGCGCCTCACACCCTCCAGTTGCCGCATAGCCTCATCTCCAGCCGTCCCGCCAACTCACACCCTCCACTCGCCCCGCCACCTCACACCCTCCACCCGCCGCATAGCTTCCAACCCTCCACCCGCCCCGCCACGCCTCCTCACACCCTCCACCCACAACGCTGCCTCACGCGCCCTCCACCCTCCCACCCGAGCGGGAGACCCGGCTCCTCACACCTTCCACCTGCCCCGCCGCCTCACGCGCACCCAGAGAATTTACTGTCCTGAGCCTCACATTCTGCTCCACCTGCTGCCCGCACCACTGCCTCACACCCTCCACATGCCCTGCCGCCTGACACCCTCCATCCGCCGCGCCTCACCTCCAGCTGCCTTACACCCTCCACCCGCCCCGCCGCCTCACACCCTCCACCCGCCCCGCCGCCTCACACCCTCCACCCGCCGCATAGCTTCAAACCCTCCACCCAACCCGCCATGCCACCTCACACCCTCCACCCGCAACGCTGCCTCATGCGCCCTCCACCCTCCCACCCGAGCGGGAGACCCGGCTCCTCACACCCTCCACCTCCCCCGCTGCCTCACGCGCACCCAGAGAATTTACCGTCCTGAGCCTCACATTCTGCTCCACCCGCTGCCCGCACCACTGCCTCACACCCTCCACATGCCCTGCCGCCTGACACCCTCCACCTGCCACACCTCACCTCTAGCTGCCTTACACCCTCCACCCGCCCCGCCGCCTCACACCCTCCACCCGCCCCGCCGCCTCACACCCTCCACCCGCTGCATAGCCTCACACCCTCTAGCCGCCAAATTGCCTCACCTCCAGCCGCCCTGCCGCCTCACACCCTCCACCCACCCTGCTGCCTCACACCCTCCACCTGCCGCGACTCACACCCGCCAGCTGCCGCATAGCCTCATCTCCAGCCGCCCCGCCGACTCACACCCTCCACTTGCCCCGCCACCTCACACCCTCCACCCGACGCATAGCTTCAAAGCCTCGACCCACCCCGCCACGCCGCCTCACACCCTCCACCCACCCTGCTGCCTCACACCCTCCACCCGCCCCACCACCTCACACCCTCCACCCGCAACGCTGCCTCATGCGCCCTCCACCCTCCCACCCGAGCGGGAGACCCGGCTCCTCACACCCTCCACCTGCCCTGCCGCCTCACGCACCCTCCACCCTCCCACTCTAGCAGGAGACCCGCCGCCTTACACCCTCCACCCACCCCGCCGCCTCACACCCTCCACCCGCCAACTGCCGCCTCACGCGCAGGGGGGGAGAGTGATGTAAGGTGCAGGGGTGGAGAGTGCTGTGAGGTGAAGGGGGGGACAGGGATGTCAGCTGCAGGGCAGGGGATAGTGATGTGAGTGAGGTGCAGAGGGAGGAGAAGGATGTGAGGTGGAGGGGGGAGAGGGATGTGAGGTGGAGGGGGGAGAGTGATGTGAGATGCAGGGGGGGTTGAGTGATGTGAGGGGCAGAAGGGGAGAGTGATGTGAGGTGCAGGGGGGTGCAGAGGGGTAAACTGATGTGAGGTGTAGGGGGGAGAGTAATGTGAGGTGCAGGGGTGTTGAATGATATGAGGGGCAGAGGGGGAGAGTGATGTGAGATGTAGGGGGAGAGTGATGTGAGGTGTAGGGAGAAAGTGATGTGAGGTGCAGAGGGGTAAACTGATGTGAGGTGCAGGGGGGGAGAGTGATGTGATGTGCAGAGGGGTGGAGAGTGATGTGAGGTGCAGGGGGGAGAGTGATGTGAGGTGCAGGGGGGGAGAGTGATGTAAGATGCAAGGGTAAACGGGGGAGAAAGAGAGAGGGGGCAGAGAGTGGAAGGGGGAGAGAGAGAGGTGAATGGGGAGAAAGAGAGGGGGAGTGGAGAGAGAGAGGGGAGCAGGAAAATTAAATCCTAGACTCTGTGATATATAATGATGATACATATAAATGACATATAGAATAGATGATAGGGACTGTGATAGCAGAAACCTGAAGGAATCTATTGGTGGAACACCCTAATTTAGCTACAGTCAGTAGGTGTAATAAAGTCCAGAAACTCCTGAGAATGTGAACAAACTGAAAGTACTTAGCCGGTTCCTATTATGCAGAGACTCGATTCAGCTGAACAAAGAGGTAAGCTTTTTTCCGTTTGTGCTGACGCAGAGTTGAACTTGCCAAAAGAGTTAGCCAGTTCCCATCAGTATGGTACTCCCATTTCCGATGGGCAAAAGGGTTGAAGCCAGAAAAAGGTTCGGCAGGCGTGCCGGGTTGTGAGTGGGCTCCCAGAGAGGAGACACACTAGGGCGGCTCTAGCAAACAGTAGTAAGCTAAAGCACTCCGCATTGGAGGGATGAGAAACTGTTGGCCTATTTTTGATAACGACGTTTCTTTTAATTTCCTGCATCATTATACAACTTTACCCAGTATCATTTTTTTTTTTAATTTACATTTTATATGTGGAGCACAAAACGATTTTGTCTTTATTTACAGCAAATTTGCAATCGTGTAAAGCGGAAATTGGCCCACAGCCTCTGGCAATTTCCTTGCTCTTGCAGCTTCTTCTTCTTCTTCTTCAGGCTGATGAAACCATGTCGCCCACACCCACACTACATAAGTTACTCATCTCTCTTCCTGATCTAATTGAAGCACATTAAGAGAGGGATGGGGGGAAGAGAGGGAAGGGGGGGGAAGAGAGGGAAGGGGGGGGAAGAGAGGGAAGGGGGGAAGAGAGAGAAGGGGTGAGGAAGAGAGAGAAGAGAGAGGAGAGAGAAGGGGAGGTAGAAAGAGAGATGGGGGAGAGAGATGGGGAGAGGAGCAAGACAGAGGGGAGTGAAGAGAGGCAGATGGGAGAGAGGGTTGGGGTTCCCCGGAATATCACAATATAATTCTAGGGTTCCTTAATCAAGAAAAAGATTGGAAAAAAACTGCTCTCGACTAATGCCCAATATCACTACAGTGGCGGCCGCCCTGAGTCTAAATCAGCTAGATCCGCGGATCTCAGATAATCTCAGTCATGTGCGGTTTTTTTTTTGTCCGGAGTGAACTGCGTTATTTTAGCGCTCGTGATATTAGCATTTTATTCTCGCTGTCTGCAATACTGCAATGCCGTGTAAAAACTCAGGGGGGCGTTTGCGAGCTGTTGTCTTGGAAGTCTAATACCTTCGCGGTTCAACCTACGTCAGTACACAGTCTGTGTGCGCGCAGTAATTGTAAATTTGCATATTTAATGTATACATGCATTTGCAGTGCTGTTCTGCAGTACTGTACAGTATGTCTCATTTGAAAATTGTTGAAACGCATAGGCGTGTACAGTACTGTAATAGTGTCACATTTCGGCATATACAGCACTCTCCCCTCGCTCAGGATAATTAACTGCACTGCAGGGTATTTCAACTTCTTATCTTCTCTACAATGCAGTACATCTCTCCCACACCATTCCTTTGAACGTGTGTCTGGTTTCAATCACATCCCTGCTTGACAGCAGGTGATTACTGCGCATGCACCTGTAACTTCACCCACCATTGCTTGCTTGAGTGAGTGACCAAAAAAAATAAAAAATAATTCTAATTTTTTTTTTTTTTTTTTCCACAAGCCTGCAAAAACCATCTTGATACTGTATTATGATATTCAATCTGTGCTGTAGCTTTTGACTGCGACCCTGTGCGTTTGACTGCACATGGTTGATTTGTGTGCTTTTTACGTACTGTATTTGGGGGTATAGGGATCATATTATTATGATGAACTGCCTTTTGAAATTAAAGTATGTCATTATCTTTGAACTTCATGCAGCTGTACCCTGTAGCCCCCTCCCCCATGAACACACACAAGGCTCGCTCAAGGATTTGAAACTCCCTAGAGTCATTAATTTTCTGAAGCTTGACATTGTGTTCTTAATCCATAGCCAAGCGTCAATCACCTCACTGTGCCTGCATGTAATCCCTCTTTGAGATGGGAGCTAGCTGATTATTGCGCATGACTCACCCAATCCCCCCTTTGAGGCTTTGTTTATGGTAACGCTTTGGAAAATCCCTTCTCGAATTTGATATGTAAATCTGATTTGCACAGCATTGTGAGAATTGAGAGTTAAAAAAACCATTAACTGATTCATGTTGTTTTGTCATTCATTCTTTTTCTTTGGTGTAGGGGGTTGTCAATGATTATGATTAGCAGGAATGTAAATAAATATTTATTTTACCAGGAACAAAAAAAATAAATATAAAACGCTTGCCATTGTGTTTTTAATCAGTCCCTAGCAGAGCATCACCTCTCTATGCGCCTGCATGTAATCCTCTTTGGGATGGGAGCTAGTTGATTACTGCGCATGCGTCTGTTACTTCACCCACCACTGCTTGCTTGAGTGAGTGACCAAAAAAATAAAAATAAATTTTATTATAATTTTTTAATTGTCATTTTCTCCACAAGCCTGCAAAAACAATCTTGATATTACGATATTCAATCTGTGCTGTAGCTTTTGACTGCACATGGTTGATTTGTGTGCTTTTTATGTACTGTATTTGGGGGTCTAGGGATCAAATTATTATGATGAACTGCCTTTTGAAATTACTGTAATGTACGTAATTTCTTTGAACTGTACACAGCTAATCCTTCATGCAGCCCCCTCCCCCACGCACACACACAAGGCTCGCTCAAGGTTTTGAAACTCTTATTGACAGATACCCCCACAGAGTCATTAATTTTCTGAAGCTAGTCATTGTGTTTTTAATCCGTCCCTAGCTGAGTGTCAATCACCTCACTGCACATGTGTGTAATCCTCTTTGAGATGGGAGCTAGCTGATTACTGCGCATGACTCACCCAACCCCCCCCCCCCAACCCTTTGAGGCGTTGTTTACGGTAACGCTTTGGAAAATCCCTTCTCGAATTTGAAATGTAAATCTGATTTGCACAGCATTGTGAGAATTGAGAGTTAAAAAAAACATTAACTGATTCATGTTGTCTTGTCATTCATTCTTTTTCTTTGGTGTTACCCTGAAAACCGGGCGTGTTTGCTGCCCTTGAGGATTGTAGTGGTGCAGGCCTGACTGACTGTTCTGCACACCATCCCACTGTAAATGTTTTGACCTGCTGTACTTAAATAAAGGAGATGTTTTGTTTTGTATATTTTATGAATAAAGATTTTTTTTTAATAACAGGTAAGACCATACTATTGTGCTGTACTGTACATGTTTTGACCTGCTGTACTTAAATAAAGGAGATGTTGTGTGTTTTAACTTGTATTAATAAATAAATGTTTTTATACACTGTACAAAAGACATGCACAATTCCAGTCCCCGAGGGCCGCAAACTGGCCCGGTTTTCAAGGTTGTCCTGGAAACCGGGCCTGTTTGCGGCCCTCGAGGACTGGAGTTGTGCAGGCCTGATTGACTGCTGTAAATGTTTGACCTGCTGTACTTAAATAAAGGAGATGTTGCGTTTTGTATATTTTATGAATAAATAGTTTTTTTTAATAACAGGTGCTGTAAATGTTTTTACTTTCTGTACATAAATGTTTTCACTAGCAGTAAACCATACACCTGTTGATGTTTTGAATTGCTGTGCACTTAAAATGTTTTTACATTGTACAGTATTTGTAAATAAATGTTTTTGTACTTACTCCACCAATAAAAAAACATGTTGATTTGTTTTAAATTGTTCCATTGGCTCCTTTGATACTGTACAAGAGTATTAAAAAAAATAGAAGACACATACTCTACTGTAGAGGACTGTATGTACTGGTACTGTATAGAAGACACATACTGTATGTACTGTAATACATGTAGAATAAATACATACTTTATTTTTTCGGGTTTATTACACAGTATACTGTATATAAAAAAGTATTGTATACTGTACGGTCGGAAAACATCAGCATACTGTTTCAGGTATTCTATCCTAATCAATAACAACGGCCACTAAACTGTAGACTCCGTTACGATCGAAATCTCTCCATTAGCCGTTTTCTTTTCTGAGGAAAAACAAAAAGAAAAGTTTTACTGTAATGGTCAGTTCCCTAAAGAAGTTCCCAGTCAGTCCCACCAATAATTTTCAAGGGGGGCGTCTCCTGTTCACATGCGCATGCGCCTACCGTCGATGTAATGACACGCATATGCGTTTCAAGAAGGTTCCAATGCGCATGTGCCTAGCATTCCACCAATTGTCCAGTATCTGCAGTACAGTACTGTAGAAGCCGCTCAGCCAATGATATTGCTTACAGGAGAATCGCTTGACTTTTGAATCGCACTGATATTGATATTGTCAAAATAAAAAAAAACAGAAAATAATACGACAACAATACTCACCATCGAATTTCCCAATCAGCTGGCAGCGGCGCCGGGCCACTGCCAGTCCAGTATTCTTGATCATACATGTTGACAGTTGGCAGCGGGACATGCAAGCTTGCTTGAAACTGCACGCGAAATCCGGCTCAGGCTGCAGGTTTCCTTGCGTGGACAGACAGCAAGGGTTGTTACTGACGGTGGGACCGTTATTGGAACCTCTTCCTTCAGTCTCAAGGCCAATTTACAATAGCACACTGTGGTATCTTTTTTAAACGAAACACCTGCAAGTCGACACATTACTGAAGCGCATGCGCATTACAATTAATGAATATCTGCCATCTTGCGGACACGCGAAGAATTGCAACCTATTAAATCCGAACCATTTGCAATAAACGCATGAACCGAGCACCAACAGTGCATGACCCGCACATGACCCGCGGCTGAGAATGCAACATGAATGCGGCATGCACCCGGGGAAGTGCGTCGCATTCGGAAAAAAATCCAGGAAAAATGCGGTGATGTTTTAGAATAAACGGGGCCGCAGCAGTATTAGCCAAATTTGACACAGCCCTCTACTGAAAGTTAGTCAGGCGGTTGTATACAAGTCGCTCAAGTAGCATGGAGGCAAAAGAGACATAGGACAGAAGTTTGACAGAGAGGTTGGATCAAGGGAGGGCTTCCTTAGAAAGGACATGATTTACAGGAAGATGGGAATGGGCCAGACATTAGAGAGAGGTTAAAAAAGTGA
This sequence comes from Ascaphus truei, assembly GCF_040206685.1. Taxonomy (NCBI): domain Eukaryota; kingdom Metazoa; phylum Chordata; class Amphibia; order Anura; family Ascaphidae; genus Ascaphus; species Ascaphus truei. The sequence continues at coordinate 70,825,131 of NC_134484.1, forward strand.
GTTTGGAGGCGCATGCGCGATGGTGAGGAGAGTAGCAGCCTAAGCTGAGAGCTCCCGCACCCGCCGCATTAAACAACAACAGCAGCATATTCAAAACTCACGTTACACGAAAATAAATACCACTCAATTACAGGGGAATAAACCAGGATGGCCCCACAACCCTCAAAAAAAAAATCAACCGGCGATATGCGCAAGTATGTGAGCCGAGCCGCAACGCGGGGGGCCGAGGCAGAAATGGCGCCGGGCTCCACAGCGGGATCCGAATCCGACCGGGAGGAGGAGAGAGAGGACGCAGCAGGCCAGCTCCCGGTACGAAGATGCGACTTCGACCGGCTTTACAATAATATGAGGTCGCTCTTCCGCGCCGAAATTCAAGAACTTAAACAAGAAATCCAGGGCCTGGGAGAACGCACGGGACCATTAGAAGACAGCATGGCGGCCTCCAACACTGCGGCGAAAAAGGCTGAGAGGAGAGCAAACCACATGCAGGCGCAGATAGCGGAGTTGGCGGAAAGACAAGAAGATGCGGAGAACAGAGACCGCAGAAGCAACCTCCGCATCAGAGGCATCTCTGAGGACGTGGCGGATATTAAAGATTTTATTACCCGCTGGCTGTCTGTGTTATTACCGGGGGTGCCGGTGACGAAGCTGGCAATGGACCGTTGCCACCGGGCCCTCCGGAGTAGGCCAGTGGCCCCCGAACACCCAAGAGACATCATCGCTAGGATGCACTTTTATAGCACCCGAGAAGCGGCGCTCCAATCAGCCCGGGGCCCCGAGACATGCAGTTTCGAAGGAGCATCCATTCAACTATACCAAGACATTTCCCCTATAACTTTGGCTCGCCGAAAGAAACTCCAACCCGTCACGAAAATACTACGGGACAGGGCAGTAAGATACAGATGGACCTTCCCATTTGGACTACTGGTCCTGCGTAATGGGAAGGCCATCTCCATGAAGGAGCCAGAAGAAGCCCCTGAGTTCCTCCGCAAACTAGGACTGGAGGAAGGCCCGGTATCCAATAACAGCAGAGAGCGGAGTCCACCCGCAGAGTGGCAAAAAGCCCCCAGCCCAAAAAGCCGCAAGACCCGGGCGATGGAGGAAGAGGTGTAACGCGGTGCCCTAACAGTTGAGTTGGCCACAGTTAGGCCCTAGTTTCTCCCAGACTCTCGCCAGACCTACCCTGAAAAACAGTGCAAAATGTACTGCAGGCTTCCCCGCAAGGACCGGAGACCTCTGGATAACTGCTCCTAAATGAACAATGGACGCGGAGCCGAAGCGGCATAAACTTACCTTTTGTGCCAGTCGCAGTGAAGGAAAAGGAACACCAGGAAATCCCCGTGACACGCAAGACCCAGAAGATGGCGGCGCCAGACCGCATGGAGGGATCACCAGCACCTACCGGAAGTGGAGGTCGTTTCGGCGGGAAGAGATCGCGAGGAGACATCCGCTCCCCCCGACGTCCGGCGACTCAATGATGGCATCCGGAAGGACGTCACCGGAAGCAGTGAGTCGGCCATCTTGGATGGGGCACATCTCGTCGGGCATAGGCGATCCCGCGATGCTTCAGCCTCCAGATGCCGGCTTCCTCCGGAACCGGATGTACAGCCCTGGCAGGGATAGAGCTACGACAACAGCGGCCACAGCCGATCTCTCCCTCACCCTTCCCCTCCCCTTTCATCCCCCGGCCGAGAAAGAGGAGCCCCCACGGACGGAGGGAAACGGGGACTCCTCTGCAGGACACTCCGCAGGGAGCACCCTCAGGACCGGGTATGACTCCCATGCGCGCCAGCAACCCCCCTCCCTCCTTCCCCCACCCCCCCACCCCCACGCATCTCCCCCCATAGGCAGGCAAGACGATAAGGGTAAAGCTAGGAGCGCTTGGCCCGCGGCGGCACGTAACTAGGTGGGACAGATCCACAGGCTATCCTCCCCTCCCCCCCCCACATTCAAACTTACCGGCAACTTGCCCTCACGCACTCCCCCCCCCCTCCTCCTGCCTCCCCCACCCCCTTGCCTCCCCCCCCCCTGTGCATTAAATCAATGCAAGAGGCATGAGCACCCAGCTCTATAACAAAATTAGACAAGCGCATTGGGCATACAGAGCAGGGTTGTGGCCTACAGAGACCAATCACAGGGAATAAACTCACCAGTGCCGAACACCCATCAAACATGACTATGGTTCGCCCCCCCCCCCCCCACCCACCCACCCCACCCCGGCCTCCCCCCCCCCCTCCACCCCCCTCCCCCTCCCCCCCCCCTCTCCACCCCCCCCTCCACGGCCTTCCCCCTCCATCCCCCCCCCCAGCCTTCCCCCTCCATCCCCCCCCCCTCTCCCCACCACCACCACCCCCCCGCCACCCACCCCCCCCCCACCTCCATCCCCCCCCCCCTCTCCCCACCCCCCCCCCCCCCGCCACCTACCCCCAGCCACCCCACCCCCCCACCACCCCCCCCCACCACCATCAGCCCCCAGAAACGTCGACTGGCCATGACTGACTACAAACGACTGAACCCAGACATTATCATGTTACAAGAAACACACTTTTCCCGACGCCATTCACACTTTACAATCAGACCTAAAAACCCTCTCCGCTCTACACAAACAAAATAAACAAGCCCAAACCCTTAAGGCATGGCTAGATACCAAAACGCAACTAAATTTACTGATGTCCTCCCGAGCTGAGAAGGAGCTGACCTGGTCTAAACGGAAATTCTATGAACGTGCTAACAAGCCAGATACCCACTTGCCCGTAAACTCCAGAATAGGAGTAATAACTTCCCCATACAGTCAATTCGAACTAATAAAGGTGGACTCACTTCTGACCCTAAACAAATTGTTGAAGAGTTCAAAACATACTATGAGACCCTATATGATGGGGCGAAGGTCTCCTATTGTGAGACCACTCATAGGCAGCTGAAGACGTTTCTGAAAGAGGCAAATTTGCCCAAACTGAGCAGAATGGAAAGGGACGCGCTACAGGTGGATTTCTCAGGTGAGGAAATATCTGAGGTAATCAAATCACTGAAGTCATCGAAGGCCCCAGGCCCCGATGGTTTCTCTAACCTATATTACAAGAAATTCCGGAAATTATTAGTCCCTCACCTGACTAGGCTATATAACTCATTCTTAGATGGTGCCCCTATCCCGAGCCAAATGCTCCAAGCGTCCATATCAGTGATCCCCAAACCAGGGAAGGACCCAGCTGATTGTAAGAGCTATCGGCCGATATCGCTGATCAATTCTGATACTAAAATTTTTTCCAAACTATTGGCAAACCGCTTAAACACGGTAATGCCCAAGCTGGTCCACCCAGATCAAGTAGGGTTCATCTGCGGGAGGCAAGCGGCAGACAATACTAGACGGATCATAGACTTAATCGATTTGGCCCAGAATCAGAACAGCCCATCTATGGCACTTAGCTTAGATGCCGAAAAAGCCTTTGATCGAATTGATTGGCCCTACCTTAGAGAGACGCTTGGGGAGTTCGGCGTGGGAGGGAGAATGCTGAGCGCCATTCTAGCTCTGTATCACAAACCGAGGGCGAGGGTCCGGCACCAGGGCTTCCCCTCGGAGGAATTCCCGATACAGAGTGGCACCAGACAGGGCTGCCCCCTGTCCCCACTACTATTCGCTCTATGCATAGAGCCCTTGGCGGCACATATTCGTACTAACCCAGATATAACAGGAGTCCAAATTCATGACCAGTCACACAAGGTGGCCCTGTATGCGGACGACATTATCTTAATGTTAACAAAGCCCCTTACCTCCCTGCCAAACGTCTTCAGCCTGTTAGATAAATTTAATAAGATCTCGGGGTTCAAAATTAACCAAACTAAGTCAGAAGCTCTAAATTTAAACCTGCCAAAGGCTACCGCAAAATTGATAGAACTAAATTTTAACTTCAAATGGCAAGCCTCCTCGATTAAATACCTAGGGGTTAATATCACCAAAGAATATAGCGCCCTATACAAAGCTAACTATCCCAGACTGATAAGGACCCTAATGGAGGATCTCAGACTCTGGTCAGGCTATGCAATCTCCTGGATCGGCAGGATCCAGTGCCTTAAAATGAACCTCCTCCCCAGAATCCTGTACCTATTTCAGACACTTCCGGTGCAGGTGGTCAGGGCTGACATCCTCCGCTTGCAGTCCTCAATGGTGAAATTCGTCTGGGGTAATAAGAAGCCCCGCATCAAGGCTAGTATATTAATTCGCCCAACACTACGAGGAGGACTAGGGGTACCTTGCTTGATGGCCTACTTCCGAGCGGCACAATTGACCCAAATCGTACAGTGGCACTTACCGACGGTTCTCCGACGGTGGGTAGAACTGGAACGTGAATGTAGCTCCCCGGTGGAGTTACAGGACTTAATCTGGCTTCCGCAGAGAGTACAAAAATCCCTAGGGATACCGCTTGCGACTATGAGGAGCTCGTTGGCAGTTTGGAAGGACACCAGACTCAGATGTGCGCTCACCACCCAGCACACATATATGACCCCGTTTGTAGGAAACCCTGATTTCACTCCGGGCATGCCAGGTGGACACCTGGGGGCCTGGAAAACAAAGGGCCTCACGAGGCTTCTACATCTGAAAGGTAGCCCACTATTAAAATCATTCGACCAAATTAAATCTGAAACGGGGATACCAAATTCTGAATTCTATAGATACCTTCAGATTAGAGCCTTCTACAATAAAATCCCTAAACGCCCGAAGCGTACCAATTTCGAGCAGCTGTGTTCAAGAGGAACGGACACCTCGGGACTTACTTCTACGATCTACAGAGCGGTAGTTTGCCCTGAGACCACAGACGACACCAAACTGAACTATAGACGAGCATGGGAAACGGACTTAGGGGAGACCTTAGAAGACGAGGACTGGGACTCTATAGTGCTGGCAGCGGCTAAAAGCTCGATATGCACGACCCTGAAGGAGAACGCATATAAAGTCCTCATGAGGTGGTACCTCACCCCAACACGATTAGCAAAGTTTGTGAAAGGCTACCCCCCACTGTGTCCCAAACAGTGTGGGGACCAAGCAGACTTGCTGCACATGCTGTGGGATTGCACCAAAGTAGCACCTTTATGGGAGGAAATCCAAAATTGGCTAGAGAGAATTCTCGGACAGCCGGTCCCCCTGGACCCCTGGCTGTTCCTGCTGGGCAGACGCAGGCGGGGGCTAGGCAGACCGGCGCAAAAATGAATTGCACACTTTGCAACAGCCATGAGGTGCGAACTCGCAGCACTGTGGAAGCAACCAGACTTACCCACAATGATGAAAATTCGGAACAGAATCTGGTACGTTTGCCGGATGGAACAATTGACGAGTCTGGTCAATGACACCGGCACAAATTTCCTAAAAACATGGGCCCCTTGGCTAAACCAATCTGACATCCCTGGGGTGAATGCCACCAACATTCTGCTGTGATAACGAGAAATGCACTCTCCTCCGGGGCAGCGGCACGGACAATGACAGGTTAGAGCACCGATAGGGCAGACCCACGATGATCGCGAAGGGACTGGCAGTCGGCTCCCTCAGAACAAACACAGTGCCGGTGGTTCAAGAACACAGTCTGGAGACACGGCTCACTTGGCCGTCTTACCTGGCCGCCCCCCCTCCTCCCCCCCCCTGAGTTTGTCTTGTACGTCTTGTAAGTCAGTTAATTTTATTTTTCTTGCAGTCGATATTGTAAAACAAAATGTTGGGTACGAGGGCACTCATATAAGATAATGGGTTGTCAGATATTTTGTGAACTGTACCTTGTCCTAATAATAAAAAACTTTTTTGTTGAAAAAAAAAAAAAAAAAAAAGTGAGTTTGAATTCAGCTTAGTGTACCTGAGAGGGAGTGAAGGAAATGTGAGGGAATAGGATCAAGGGGACAGGTTTTAGGATGAGAGAGGAAAAATAGATGAGGGTGGATTTAGGTGTGCAAAGGGAGGTAGGTATGTGAGCAGTGAGCAGCTCAAAAGTAGGATGTGACAGAGATTCTACATATTAACTGGTTTAGCTCACACTGCTAGTGCTGTGGCCTAGAAAAGTGGTGGCTGTGGGTTCCTGGCCTGTTGGGTCTGACACCATTCCAGTCATTAAGCTGGTGGCTTATTATTAACTCTATATAGTTGGTATGGAAATCCTTTTAGGAAGTGTGGCATGGGACTCATTTAAATATACTTCGCATAGCCATTAGCACATCGCTCAGGTGTATTCCTCTGTCTCTCTGTCTCTGTCTCTGTCAATGCTGTCTTGGGGAAGTCCTTCCGCAAAAATGAAGACTATTGTTCGATAAATTTAACCAGCGACCTCCTCCCTACTTTTTCAATTTAAATGTTGTTCTAGAATCAGAACAGAGTGTCCTCACACCCTGAACCAAATAATTTTTAGTTCCAGGAAAAAAATGGTTTCCAAAACATTTAGGGGCCTATGCAGTAAAGGTTCATAAAAAAAATCGCCGGGCCATTTAAATCGCCGTTTTTGTGAGTGTTGCCATCACGGTATTCTGAAAGCGTCAATTACCTGTGATAGCAAAATTCACAAAACGAGCGAGTTGCCGTCGGCATGAAGATCGCCTCTCAGAAAAGACCTAACTCAGCAATTCCATTATGCTGCAGTGAGAGCTGCTCAGAGAGAGCTGCCTCTCCCAGCACAAATCTTGCCCAAAATGTATGTTTTGTAATATACATTTTATTACTGGTGTAGATGAGCAGCGGTTCTCCGAAGCAGAACCTCGTTGATTTCAGGTCTGGGAACACCCTGCTTCCCGAGATACAGGTAACGTTATGGGGTGCCGGTATCTCCTATGCATTTGATTCCCAGGGTCACGTGACGCGGGACATTTGAATGCATAGGACATACTGGCACCCCATAAGGGGGCCTCTATCTAAGGAAGCAGGAGGTCCTCAAGGTTGAAATCAAAGCGGCTCATCTCAGGAGACCCCCTGTTCCCACACACTATTAATAAAAAATACATTAAAGCAGCTTCCGCTAAGGCAATGAAAGGGTTAAAAACCAGTGCCATGTTTATTTTGGATAGCGGGGGTGGATGAAGGTGGTATTTTGTCTCTGATGTGTGTTTATGCCTTGCGGGGGGTTGCGGGTGGAGTTAACCCCTTTAGAACCTTAGCGGTTAATACTGCTAAGGTAATGAAGGGGTTACCCCCTCCCCCTACCCACCCGGTAGGCCTAAACATACATCCTTGGGGCTACTACCCCCTTCACCCACCACTGCTACCCACAATAAAAGAAAATACTCACAACAGGCCTACTGCCCACATCCTAGGCCCCCAATAAACCATTATAATATCTAATAAACACAAAGACACAACCCACCCACCCCCTGTTCCCACACATAAAACCAATCTTTATTATTTTACACACGGGATTACTACCACATGCCAGCGGGGGTCCCCGGGTGGTTCCCACGGGTGTCTTGGCGCCCTCGGGTGGTTCCCTATGGGGGTCTTGGGGCCCTCGGTTCCACCCTGCAGTTGTCCATGTGTCCTCAGGTGGCCATGTTGGAGTCCGGTGGTCCTCGGGTGGTACCAGTGGGCATCCGGGGGACCTCGGGTGATCCCTGTGGGTCCCCGCTGGCCTGCGGTACCAATCCTGTATGTAAAAGAACAAAAACATGGCTTACATTTCAATAAATACACTCCCCCAAACACATACAGTACAGTAATGATCAAAATAACTATTATCCAGATATGGCTAATAGATTATATGCCCATTATTAAACACAACATTAGCCATGCAGCATAAATAAAGTAAATAAAAACAGTTCTACTTACCCCTGGCAATGTGAAGGACGTTCTCGTCAGCCTACTGCAGGGCCATGTCCTCCGATGTCTGCAAGAATACATAATAAATACAATCTAATGTACCCTAGCCCCTTAATCACCGTAGCGGTTAATAACCGCTATACAGTAGTAATTAAGGGATGAACCCACCCTGCCCCGCTACCCACCCGGGAGGCCTAACCACCCACCCCAGACCCACTATACCCAACCTTCACCCGTTCATTGGTACAGTGGGTACATCATGCTCATATAATATGGGCATGATTTCCCACTATAGCAAGAAATGGTGAAGGAATAAAAAAACAGGCCCAAATAAAACACAGCACATTGCCAAATAAAATGCAGCCATAGCCAACTAAATACTTACGGACGCCTGCGGGGACCACCTGAGGACCCACGGACAAATGCGGGGAGGAACCGAAGACCCCTATGGGGCCCCTGGGGACCACTTGAGGGCCCCCAGACTCCCGTGGGAACCACCCGAGGGCACCCAGACACCCGTGGGGATGACCCTGGGACCTCCAGACACCCGTGAGGACCACCCGTGGACCCCATTGGGGCTCGTGGGGACCCGCAGGGACCACCTGGAGGCCCATAGAGCCTAGCGTGGCCCACCCAAGGCCCCCAGACACCCGTTGGTACCGCCCAGAGTACACTGTGGGGCCTGTGGACACCCGTGGGGACCACTGCTGGCATGTGGTATTAATCCTGTGTGTAAAATAATAAAGAATGGTTTTATGTGTGGGCACAGGGGGTGGTTGGGTTGTGTCTTGGTGTTTATTAGAAATTGTAATGGTTTATTGGGGACCTTGGAGGTGGGTAGTGGGCCTGTTGTGAGTATTTTGTTTTATTGTAGGTAGCGGTGGTGGGTGAAGGGGGTAGTAGCCCCAAGGATGTATGTTTAGGCCTGCCGGGTGGGTAGCGGGAGGGGTTAACTCCTTCATTATCTTAGCGGTATTAACCGCTAAGGTAATGAAGGGGTTAACTCCACCAGCAAACCCCCCCCCCCCCCCCGCAAAGCCTAAATACCGACAAAGGGCCAAATACCACCTTCACCCACCCCCGCTACCCACAATTAGCATGGCACTGGTGGTTAACCCCTTCATTGCCTTAGCGGTTAGCCGCTAAGGTAATGAAGTGGGCTGTAAATGCATTTTTCCTGTATCGGATGCATGCCGGAGGGCTCCGGTGCTAATATTAATGGGTATCAACTCCAGAGACCCCCGGCATCAATCTGATGCAGGAAAAATGCTTTTCCCCCCAAAGTCCCGTCTCGTCGCTCATCGCCAGCTTCTCACCACCCTCCCGCCAAATGTTCCTGGCGTTTGGATTTGGGGGGGAAAAATCGCTATTCTAGAGCCACGATAGGCCTCGATAACCTATTCGCGGCTACTAGAATTGCACGAGTTTATGAACATTCCGAAAAGCGACGATAAGTGGTTTATCGCCGCTCACTCTGCAATTTTTTTTTCAACAATTTTTTTTTCAGCGATTCAGTCAGTTATCACCCATTTATCGATGCTTACTGAATAGAAGTAGGCATTTTGGGTGATAAGTGCTCGATAAGTGGCTTACTGCTTACTACATAGGCCCCTTACTGTGTAAAATGCTGGTTAGATTCTCTTACAGAAAATGGCCGCCTAGTCAGCCTCACTCTGCCGGCCCATCGGAACATGTAAACTTTTTTTCAAGTTTACCAGAAAATAAAAAGTAAAATGTATTTGAAATCATGGGATCCTCGGTGCTAAAAATAGCACAGTTCAGCTCTGGAGGACCTCTGAGTTACAATTGTGGAAAAACACAATATTGAAAAAGTGGGGGAATGCTGCTTTAACAGGGGCTTGGGTTTAAGGAAGTGCTCATGCACATTTGGTAAATAAATAGACACAATTCATAAAACTAGTGTATTAATTTAATGTTTTTGTGCCACTCCAGGGCACTTCATAACTAGATTCCTGTTTGGTTTCTGACAAAGAGGCATAGCTTCTAAAAACTGTAAATGTACTTCATACAGTATATACAACAAAAATAATTCTTACGCTTACTGTATGCTTAAGTGCTAAATTGGACCTATCACTAATGATAAACACCATGCACCTATAAAACAACAAAGCCCCTTGCAGACACATTACCAGAACGCCCTCCTACTGTCTCTGTACGTTCTTCCTACCTATCAATAAGATTGTAAGCTCTTCGGAGGAGAGAGGCCTCTTCCGAAATTTTACTTTTATGTCTGAAGCCCTTATTCCCATGATCTGTAATTTTGTATTATTTGTTATTTATATGATTGTCACGTGTATTACTGCTGTGATGCGCTATGTACATTAATGGCGCTATATAAATAAAGACATACATACATACAGTATCTACCAATCCATTTCATTATAATTAACTCAGCAAAGCACAGGAATTGTAATAAACTGGCATATGTTTCCTTATCTTTGTAGGACACGTAACTTTTCGTAATGAAGTGTTAAGTCCTATACTACACCTTGTAGGCTATTCCCAGAAATAACGCTATGATAATCATGCTCTGGGTGTGAGTAACACCAGGTTTTTGTTTGACCTAATTATCGCAGCGTTATTTCTATGCGCTAACCTTAACGGAGGTTTGAGGATATGCAATGTTAGGCTTACTCATATGCTAATGAATCATTAACCTAAGGCCGTTAAAGTTTGTCCATGTGTAACACTATTTACGTTTGTGGATACATGTTACTGGTATCACTAACGTTAAATGATGGTTAAGTAGAGATAAAACAATTAACGGACTTCTGAGGATTTACCCCCTTCTCTTTCTCTTTGAAAATACATGGATCATTTTGTTGATGAAGGTAGAAAATAGTATTTGTTGTTTGACAAATGGTTGAAACTGGTGGAGCGAGATTTACTAAAGTCTTCCGATGGCAAAACAAAAGAATTGTACCACATTGTAAGAGACGTGTTCAGAGGTATGCGATGGAGACTGTTTTAAGGTGAAATTAAAATAAGGCTTTATTGCGCCTGTTGCTTTAAACACAGCAAACATGTAAATCAGCAAACAAAATCCGCTCCACTCTGGAGTATATATACACTTGTGATCCAGTTCTCTTTAACTGCGTGGTTAGCCCAGCGATTCACCAGCCCAAATCATAGAGACATTTATAAATATAGATAGACATAGATAATAGTCTTATAAGAAAAGTCTTATCTGTTAGCTGGGTTGCTGTAGGGCAGGCCTGCACAACATATGGCCCGCGGGCCGCATGCGGCCCGCCTGGCCTCTCTGTGCAGCCCGCGATGAGATTTAAAAAAAAAAAACTTTAAAAAAAAATGGCGGCAATTCCCCGCGGTCCCGGCGCGTATGCGCCAGGCCCGCTTCCCCTCCCTGCTCCATCTCGCTACGTGGGACGGAGGGGGAAGTCACAGCCAGCTGAGCTCTTCTGCGGCCGCCCCCCCCCCCCCTGATCCCAACGTGGATATGTGCAGGGGGGTGATGTGAGGTGCAGGGGAGGTGAGGTGAGGTGCAGGGGAGGTGAGGTGAGGTGCAGGGGAGGTGCATTGGAGGTGAGGTGCAGGGGAGGTGAGGTGCAGGGGAGGTGCAGGTGCAGGGGAGGTGCAGGTGCAGGGGAGGTGAGGTGCAGGGGAGGTGCAGGAGGGGTGATGTGAGGTGCAGGGGGTGTGGTGCAGGGGTGATTGGAGGTGCAGGGGGGGTGATTGGAGGTGCAGGGGGGGTGATTGGAGGTGCAGGGGGGTGATTGGAGGTGCAGGGGGGGTGATTGGAGGTGCAGGGGGGTGATTGGAGGTGCAGGGGGGGTGATTGGAGGTGCAGGGGGGTGATTGGAGGTGCAGGGGTGGGGGGGTGATTGGAGGTGCAGGGGGGGGGGTCATTGGAGGTGCAGGGGGGGTCATTGGAGGTGCAGGGGGGTCATTGGAGGTGCAGGGGAGGGTGGTTGGAGGTGCAGGGGAGTGATTGGAGGTGCAGGGGGGTGATTGGAGGTGCAGGGGGGAGAATGATGTGAGGTGCAGGGGGGAGAATGATGTGAGGTGCAGGGGGGAGAGTGATGTGAGGTGCAGGGGGGGAGAGTGATGTGAGGTGCACGGGGGGAGAAGGATGTGAGGTGCAGGGGGGGTGGGATGTGTGTGGTGTGCAGGGGGGTATTGTGTGTTTGATGTGGAGAGGGAGTATTATGTGTGTGGGTGAGGGGGAGAGATGGGGGTATGAGAGATAGATGGGGAGTATCGCAAAGGTTGATAGTGAGGGGTTCTGGGGGAGATATGAGGATGATGATGAGAGGTGCTGGGGGAGATATATGAGGATGATGATGATGAGGTGCTGGAGGAGAAATTATGATGATGATGATGATGATGATTTTACCCGTGCGGCCCAATTTTTTTTTCCTTGGAGCAGTTCGGCCCTTCTCGCTTTACGAGTTGTGCAGGCCTGCTGTAGGGGAAGCTTCTCTGCTCTCTTGGATCCGCACCCTTGTGTGCTAAGGCAATGTCCAGCTCTAAGTTTAGAATCTTGTCCCCTTTGTCTTGTTGTCAGCTTGCCGCTCAAGACATCTGTTCTTCCTTGGTTCAGCCCAGTTGTGTACTAAGGACTCTCCCTTCCTGTCTCAGAGGCAGGATTTTTCTAACAACTGTAATCAGCCAGGTGGTGTTAGTTAATTGCCTACCAGCAGTTAACCACCACACTGCTGGATTAGAGGCACATTTGTGAACAGGGATAAGTCCCCTGTTACACACATGTATTACAAGAGAAACTTCTTTCCATGGAATTAATTTTCTTTGATAAATATGGTGCTTATATTTGCACTGGTTTTGCCTCAGAGTGGCAGTCAGTATGCTTTTATAAAATAGTCCCCTAGGTGAAAAGTAACCTGAACAAATTTTGGAAGTGACAGGCATACTACAGTACAACGTCATGGACTTGTTGTTCAGGATCAATGATTCTGAGATTTCCAGCAAGCTGCTGCCTGAGATATACAGTTTAGCGATAACAAGAAATGCAAATGAGCAGAGGGTGTGATATGTGATTCATGCACTAATGGATACAATAGTAATTGACTTTATTTGTGTAGCCAGGCTGGTTTCCGTGGCTACAGAGGATGAGAAGAACAGAAAGCGCACACTTCCTGGTGCAAATAACGTTTTTTACTCAATAAATGAGACAAACAAATATCAACAATACACTCACAAACAACCGGTAAAATTAGGCAGTATGTGGTAATCCACAGATCCGTGCTGGAGATGTGTAGAGCTGTCTTCACGTGGGGATACTGTGCCAGTTGCTACAGCGCGTTCACTGCCTGATTCCGCTCTTCCAGTAGCAGGAGTCTCTTTCGTATCACGTGACGCCTTCCTGGTGCGTCACCACGTGACCTCCTCCTCCGTAAGGCATCGCAGCAACTCGGCAATTCAGGAAGTGTGCGCTTTCTGTTCTTCTCATCCTCTGTAGTTTCAATTGAAGTGCTGGGTTAGCACTTCCACCTGAGAAAGCAGCACCCTCCTGGAACACTTTTTTCTCTGGACTGTTTCTGGACTGTAATTGTTCACGATTGGACTCTAAGGTTGTATTTCAACTACTTTAGGGTCAACCAAGGGACATACTTACATTTATTTTGCTTGTGGATGAGCGCCTGTAACTGAGTTACATGTATTAAGTCATTTAACACAATTATTTGTTTATTTTGGAATTAATCAGCTAGTACACCTCCTTTTTCTCCTATGGTTTCCTTGGCTACTAAGTCTGACCTCCCTGGCAGTAAGTCCTGGTAAGAACAGGCCTGCCAGGAGTTATCATGGCTTTTCCCCACTCATAGTAGCTTCTTTGAGTGACAAAGGAGGCGGTGGGACTAGGCCGGTGGGTGTGTCCAATCACTGGATTCAGACCTGGTACCGACTTCCCTTGTACATAAGGAGCTGCACTGTTAAATGTAGTCAGTGCCTCTACCTCCTTGAGAGAGGCTGGTCAGAGGGGGATAGTCCTGCGCCCAGTAGGATTCCGGTTACGCATCCTACGTCTTATTTAGAAATATCTCCAATATAGGAACACTTCCCCTTGCAGCCGTTTGTTAGGACAACTCCAACAAATCTCCTACATGAGCTCTCCCTTGGGAGGTCTCACAACAACAAAACAGGGAAGACAAAGCAACAATAAAAACATAATCACATAAAAAGAAAGAAAAACATTTATGCGTAATCACTATCAATAATTTAATGAAAGTAAAATTACAAATGTTTACAAGCAGTATAGCGGGTAGTCCAGGGAACATGGGAACATATAAATAAAACACATTTTCTTTTTATGTGATTGTTTTTATTTTCGTACGCGGTGCTTTTTGAGCATTGTTTGTGATCTGTTTTTAAAATACATACCTTTATATATCAGTGCGCTGTTTGTTTTAGCTTTCTTACTTTATGCAAGATTTTATATGAGCTAATTTACACATCTGTAATAGGCCATGTATTTTTTTATTTGGAACAAAGTGGTACCCAATGCAGGGTTACAATACAATTCAGTCATCAATAGAATATCTCAACAAAGTTGTCTGCAGTTGGTGTCTTAGATATTGAGTTCTACCCCAAACCACAAAGTAGGAGACTCTATTCCTGGGCCCTGGAAAATCTGTCAGAGGCGATGACCCTAAACATATGACAGGATTCTTTCCAAAAGAACTTTTTCGCAGTTTGGATTAAAAATGCATGTCTGAATTTGCGTCAAAACTATCCGTATTCTTAATTTTTGGGGAATATCGGCACATTTCGCCTAGTTCACGAATGTAAACTAAAATTTGACACATCTCTACAGAGGATGTTTTAATAATATTTTTCAGACATTTCAAGGATTTATTGTTTCATGCAACATAAATAACTTTTCTGACTCAATCAGGCCCTTATTCTATCTACAAAACAAGAAAGACAAAACAAAAGTAAAAACATAATCACAAATAAAGAAAAAACATTTATGTGTAAGCACTACCAATAATTTCATGTAACTGCAATATCGCTGAACTGGTGCTATCGTAGTTTATGGAATAAGAGAGTAAGTCCCTTTATCTGATTCACTCTGTTACAATTGTAACACCTTTTCCCCCACCCTAAGTGAGATCATGTAGCTACCGGTGTATTATGGTGCTGGTGCATACCTGTGAGGTAGAACAGAAGGCGTGAGATTTCCGCGATCGTATAGGGAGACATCAGGCCAGGCTATCAGGAATGGTTAATTGGTCAGCGCAGCATAGCGCAGCATAGCGCAGCATAGCGCCGCCAGCCCAGGAGGGTCCTGGAGCAGCCAGGATGAACCTCATAGGCAACCATTCTTGGTATTCACACTCCAGACATCATACCAGAGGAGGGTATAACTGGGGTTTATTGGGTACATCATAGATATTACAGGTCCCATTCCCTGAAGGCTGTACCCTGGGCTTGAGGTCCTAAGCACCCCTCCTCAGCATACCTTACTCCCTAACAGGGCAAAGCCTCAGCCCACTCCTGTCCAGGAGAGACTTACTGGGGTATCCTCATAGCAGGGAGGGCAGCACAGAACTAACGCCCAGAACCCTTGCTCTAACCTCTAGAGGGAAACCCCCTCCTTCCCAGGGGAGTGGCTTATAAGCCGGCCTCCTATCATTCATAGGCCCCCCTTGTAATACCAGACTACTCCTGAACTGTATTAGGTAACACACATATAACAATACCACTAGGCCCTGCAGGATTTTTTCCCAAAACTGTTCACTCTTTACTGGGACTTACAGTGTTAGAGGGGCCAGAGAATTAGTAGTTCAAGGGGACTTGGCTACACAATGAATAATTAGCTTTGAGAAAATGCTGAAGGGCATTTCTGTTTTCTCACTGTACTGTACAGGTACATTACACATGCAACATATACAGTAGTTCTCAAACACTTACAGGGCCTATGCATGAAACTCTCCCCAGCCGCAAAACTGGGGGGAAAGTAGAGCCAAACATCTTCCAAATATTTACTTATCAAATAAATCCCATTGCTTTTACTGGGATTTCTTTCATTTTTTTATAAATAGCAAGTTTAGTTTTTTTGCTCCAATTGTGCACCAGTAGTGCAGCCAGGAGACTTTGAGGAACAGCTCTACCAAGCCCTTTCAACCACATTACACATTATCACATCATCATCACATCAATGATGCTGAAATTAAAGATAACGTGAAATTTGGTACAAACCGAGTAATGTTATTCCTAATAAATACGTTGTACTAGGGATATACGTTTATATAAGTTATTAGTACAGTGTTTACCATTTAAGTTGCAGCTGGGTCAGCAAAACAGGGACAAGGAGTGGGAGTGGGAGTGGCTGAGGGAGTGGGAGAGGGAGTGGCTCAGTGAGTCAAATACACTGACTGGCACTGAGAGATTGGAGTAGGGGAGCCTGGTTCAATTCCCAGTGTCGACTCCTTGTGACCTTGGGCAAGTCACCTTATCTCCCTATGCCTCAGGCACCAAAACATAGTACCTGCAAAAATGTCTCTGTAAAGCGCTACATAAATCTAGTAGCACTATACAAGAACATGCTATTATTATTATTATTATTATTATTATTATTAATAAAGCAATTTATTGCTGATCCCTCTGGCAGCAAAGTGGGTTACTTCTCTGTGTGAGTTGCAGAGACACTTCTCTCTCAAAAAGAATATAGGCAGAACAAGCTCCCATGAATGGAATTTAAATAGTAAGATTCCTTAGAGAAAGGGTCCTTTCTCTAAAATACATTTGCCTAGCAATTTTTAGAGTGTACCAAAAATATCAAGTTGCTGGATAAATGAGTTTACTATTCCTTTTCCACAGCACCTTCCCTTCCTTTTAAACAAAATCAGGAATTGTATTTGTGCTGGCAGGTCTTGCACAGCTTAACTCTTTGAACTTCCTCCATACTACAGCTTCTCCAGTGCCTGGGATTTCTCGCGGAGGGTGTAGTAATCTCATTATAACTCTTTCCAGTACCACCCCGCACACCTCCCAATATGGGAATTCAATTCTGACGGGTCTCATTTGCAATCTGTAAAAAAAAAAAAAAACATGTGCATTAATGTGCAATTATTTCCAGAAAGCAATCACGCTACGTCACTTTTAATAATGGAAATGCATAATAAATAACTTCTAAAGCAGTAGTATGCAAAATATATAGGGAATGTATATCAAACATTGCAAACTGGTGCTTTACTCCAAAAAAAAGGTACAAACTGTGTGTCTGTTCACTGTACGTCAAGAAGCTTTGCTCCAAATTTGCTCCATGGGCACCAGCGTTTTAAGTAGTGACGGGTGACATTTTCCCTGAACTTTGTGAACCAAAAAATGCGTGAACAAAAAATGTCAATTTGTAGGTCCATGATCTGAAATTCAGATCACATGACGCTGTATACTGTATACTACAATTTTTGTTACATTCTGGTGAAAATAATCTAAATTGTTGACATTTTGAGCACTGTCACTTTCACAAACATTTCACGGAAACATGACATTTAAAAGAAATGTATGAACAATTTTTGACAAAGGAGAGAGAGGGAGAAGTTGGTATGATAACTTTTACTGGACCAAGAAGTAGTTAATATGTTACAACCTTTTCGAACCTCCCAGAGTCCTCCATTGGGTAAGAGGTTCGAATGCTTATAACATATCATCATATCAACCCTCTTGTTGGTCTAATAGCAGGTGTCATAACACCTACACCCTCCCTCTTCTTTGTTACTAACACGGCTATACACCCTTCGTTGCCTGAATAATTTTTGACATATTTAAAGACTCACACTTTTTACTTTTGAAGAGTGGTTTTAGGAGGATTTAGGGGAGAAGATCGTCAGCATAATAGTATAGCGAGATGTATAAAAAACATTGGCAAATGTAAGAAATAAGCCACTGATGCAAATTAAAGCAATTAGAATTTCCACTCTGTGTTTAGGAACAAATTTACCATCTTGATACATATCCCCCAATGTGCCATCAATGGAGCAGTGTAATTATGTGCTGCAGAGGAGCACCTGGGACAGGCTAAGTCCAAGTTTTATCAAAATGTATGGAATCTTGAAAAGTTGGCACCTCAGTTATTTTCGTTTCCATATTATATGAAGTTTTAGTTTGGAGAACCGTTTTACTTAATATTTGTCTCGCACACAACATCCATTTGTGGGTTCCCCATCTCCAACAGGACACAACCAGTGCAGGTGGTTGATACTTATCAATTGAAATTGTAGTAGATGCACAGAACAATCTCCAAATAAGGTGCTAGAAGAATAAGACAAAAATACCCAATGCTACATCCAATATGACAAAATACATAGTTAAATACTTCAATATTAGTATTATCATGAGTAAGTGTCATTTAGTTCAACCATTTGGCCAAAACATTATCAGCCTGCAGCCACGTCACGGCATGACCAGTATGCAGGTCCCTAACACTACCTGTGAAAATTCTCATTTAACTCCGCAGTGGTGGGAGAATGGTCTCAGTGGATCTGTCCTGCACAGGTACATGGAAAAACCTGCTACTTAAAAAGTGGGGTGGGGTGAGATAAAAGAATAAGGAATTAAAGAATTCCTGTATGGAAATGAAAATCTTTAAAATAAAACACACATGGAATGAAACTATTCAAAAGAAAAAACTAGGATCTATTTATTTATTTTTTTAAGGGTAACTAGTGAGACTAATGTAGCTTGTTTTAATGCACGGGATATTTTTCATGAAAAATGGCTTATTTGTATGGTATTTACAATATAATAACTTCCTAGTTATAAGGATGCCAGGCAAGATTAAATCCAAGCCAAAAAAGGTTTAAACTTTATGTAAAAACTGCATTGTGCGGCTTATTCAATCTTTTGTTTGTTCTCATCAGTTATTTCCTGTTTTTCTACAACGTTTCTGTTACACCCAACTAAAGAATTTGCCATTTTAAACAAATCAGGCAATGTTTCAGTTACGTTGATAAGAAATGAGAACATTTTGCTTTCTCATTTTCTCTCCAGGACAAGCACAATTCAAGAGAGAAATGTTGCCTATAAAACTCTTAGGTGATTTAATTTTCAGAAGCTCTCAAAGTTATTTCCTGTATCTTTTAATATTCAGATGACAGTGGCTAATAACCTGTAAGATTGTATGTGCCATGTATGGCACCCAGTGGCAATTTGGGCTATGCTGTATCCAATTTGGCTTCTTAATGCTTGCAATTCTGTCATTCCTTACCTGTATCATAGGGGGTTATACCCATCACATGGTAGCACCGTTGTTCTTAGATATTTGCACTATATTTGAATGTCTCCTATTGTCATCTCCCCAGTTTCTCTGGACTATTGGTGCTTGCAATCGTGGCTGTCCCATGTCAGTAGCCCAGTGCTAAAGGTTATATTGTAGCAGCCTGTTTTTCTGACCAAAGTATATTACATTTGATATACAGAGAACATTATTTATATTTATGTAGCCCTGTTTCCCCCTTAACAGGAAGGCTACTGGTGCCTGTTGGCTCACAGAGGGCCTAAGCCTCCGCCACTGGGAGCCTTGGGTGATATACTTAACATCTCGGTGCAGCGCCTCCACCTGCAAAGCATCCCAACGTAGTGGGAGGAGCCCCTCACAGGACCCAATAATAATAACACACAGATTATAATAATAGTCTTTACTGCAACACATGTATATCTTAACGGTTTCTACTAAATGCTAATAAGATACAGCTACCCTCCAAGCCACGCACGGCCGTACCCACCACCGTGTTCCCCACACAATATCTTTAAAGTCCCGCACCCATCCCCATGTGTGAAACAGCGCTGCCCCTTAGATTAAATGTACGGTTGGTGCACTTGTTGTATTTAGGTACCTGCCGGGTGCTCCAGCATCCGGGCGCGCCAACAACAGGGTAGATTGGATCCGCTGATCCAGCGTGATGTCGTCCGTGATGAGTCCGCCTCCGCGTGGGTTGGTATCTGGTTGGAGTGTACCACCGTGAAGATAGTCTCTGTGCAGCAGGTGTCTGGTCCCAGACCACCTGTAATCAGGATGCAGCAGCATTCTGACTTTGTCCCTTCTTTTCAATGCTACAGAGGCAGTTTCCCTATCTTATGGGCCTGTCCCTGTAGTCACCACAAGCTGAGGTGAGTCGGGGGCTAGCTGGGGCCTACTGGGGGTAATCTGGCCTAGTACAGGAGTCACAGACTCCTGAACACATACACCTTACCCTGTTGGCATCCCAGCTCCGACTGGTGTGGTTCTAGATGTGCCAAATGTATCTATCTCGCCGCAGGGGATTGCTGCAGCCCTATTGGCTGTGTTAGACCTGGTGGTATTGCAGCCCCAGGGGCTGCTGGAGCATCTACAGAAGAGGGCCGCGCCGTGCGCTATCCAATGCTCATGCGCAATGTTCAGTAATGGCCATCGCACCTCCAACTGTCTGAACCTGCGCAAGAGCTTCTGCGCATGTGCGACAATCTAACATGGTGGTGCCCTCATCGGCGTCCGCCCCGGAGCTCCCGGCGATCGGGTCGCCCCTCTGCTGCCTCCCGCAACAACCCCCGAGGTGTCCCAATAGCCTCTCCCCTTCCCGCAAATCGGAGGTAAGGGGGGGCAAGGAGAACATGGCTACATCTAAGTAATATGTTGGTGGATAGAGTTCACCTCCTGCACTAGTTATAAAAAGTTATTATAACACAGTGTTCCAACCTCGCTAAACTGTCCAAGAGGCTGCTATCCCTTTTGTAAGAAAATAATATTTTTTGGTTTGTTAAGGGAGATGGCCAAATGCTCATCCATTACTGACAATGCCTCCAATTTGCATATAATCCCTTGTAGCAAATCCCCCTCTCTCTTTAAAAAAAAAAATTCCCTTCATTTGCCTCATCTTTTATATAATCTGGAACAATTTTACCACATTATATCCTCCCTCTGGTTTCAAACTATTCTAATACAGTACTTCATACGCTCATTTTTTCAAACTGTTCCTCCATATGTGTGCCTTGTAAATTGATTGAATGCTGTTCATTCTGCTCCTTGGGTGGCAGATAGTCTCCATCAATGGGCAGTCTCTCTATTGGTATTGTTCACGACAAGATCAGTGCTTAATCCCAGTCCCTCTTTTGAAACGGTTATATCCAAAATGAATTCCCAAAGGCTCGCCGGTCAAATATCTGTGAACTTCACTGTAGGGTGTAATGTACTGGTGGCACCCTGCATTATCTCTTTTAGGTCTTGTCCTGTATTGGTCACAGCATCGGATACAAAGAGAGGACCCAATGCTGGGTGTTCAACTATGTCTCTTCCAGACCAACAACACCCGTTCTGTGCCGCCTCCTCCGAGGTCTGCGAGGTGGGAACCCTTCATAGAAAATGCACATTATATACCCAACCCATTTCCTTGACATCTCACTCCACTATGGGATGTTATTTATAATGTTCTTGAGGACGTAAAAATAACTATTGTTCTTAATTACGGGTTGCTGCAGCAGTTAATTACTGTATCATTTGTGATTCTTTTATGTGACTCACTATCATAACAGAGACTTCTTTTCTATTTCATTATTTTACCACTAATTATACATCCCCTTATAGAGAGCAGGGATTGTGTCAGTGAGACACAGCCAGAATTGTTCCACATTTCCACTTTTTCTATTCTATGGGGCCTATACTTGTAGCTTTCATAACCCACAAAAAACAAAAACACATAAAAATCGATGTTTTTAAGCTGTTATCGGCCAAAAAAGCTTACAGCGATTCAGAAGGCCTCGATAAGTTGTCTCAATCGCACATTTTTGCTGCCATGAAAAACACACTGCCAAGTGAGCGGCGATAAGCCACTTATCGGCAGGTTTTGAAACTCACGCAATTCTAGTAGCCTCAATAAGGTTATAGAGGCTTTTCGAGGCTCTAGAATGGCGATTTCCTGCCAAATCCCGCTCGCCAGAAAAAGTTGGCATGAAGCTGCCAAGAAGCTTAAGAGGTGGCGGCGACAGAGGGACTTAGAAAAAAAACATAGTGTGTGTGTGTGTGTGTGTGTGTGTGTGTGTGTGTGTGTGTGTGTGTGTGTGTGTGTGTGTGTGTGTGTGTGTGTGTGTGTGTGTGTGTGTGTGTGTGTGTGTGTGTGTGTGTGCGTAAGTGGGAGAGAGTGTGTGTGTAATTGGGAGTTGTGTGCATGAGTAAGTGGGAGAGTGTGTGTGTGTGTGTATAAGTGGGAGAGTGTGTGGGTGTATAATTATGTATGTATAGCCCTAAAGGGTCATACATATATACATTTGTAATCAATGGGCAATCCAAGTAAGACATCAGAATAAAAATTCAATGAAAAAAACTGTAAAAGCAAAATAATATACATTCAATGTTTTTTCTTACCTTTAGATGTCTTCGCCCTCCGATTCCAGGGGTCTCAGGAAGTTCTCTAACCAATCCACGATCCCAAACAGCAACAGGCCACAGGTAAAGTCCAAAGTCCGTTTCTTCTTTCTTTATCTTCATCTGTTAATTGTAACCATTTGTGGGTCTTCTTTCTTTTTCTGTATCTTCTTCGTCTTCTTCTTCTGTATATTCTTTATCCATCTTCATCTGAAACGGTATTGTATTCCTATTGGGGAGGAGGTCCTACCTCCTCAGCTTCTTGCTATGAAATGAGGCTGCACAGGTTTTTATATGGCATTTGAGTGACAAATGGTTCACATGCCATCTGATTGTCTGTGAAAACCATGTGCCTTTTTTTATGTGACATCATGTAAAGGGAGTGAAGACTTTCCCTTTAACATGACGTCACAAAAACCCACATTGCCACAGTCACGTGTTATTTCAACCAATCTGATTGGGAGATGTATATCCCCAATCTGATTGGTTGTAGTAGAAGTAGTAGACCATGTGACTACCTTTGTTGACGTCACATCCTTTCCCAAAATTGACCCTGTCACATGGTCTACTACAACCAATCAGAGTGGGGATATACATCTCCCAATCAGATTGGATGAAGTAACATACGACGGCACCCATGTTGGTTTTTGTGACATCATGTTAAAGGGAAAGGAAGCACAGCCATTCTGGTTGGCTGGCTTCACTCCCTTTACATAACGTCACATAAAATAAAATTAAAAAGTCACATGGTTTCACAGACAATCAGGTGGCATGTGAACCATTTGCCACTCAAATGTGATGTCACAGGCCTATAAAAGCCTATGCAGCCTCATTTGACAGCAAGAAGCTGAGGCGGTAGGACCTCCTCCCCAATAGGAATACAATGCCATTACAGATGAAGATGGATGAAGATGAAGAAGAAGACGAAGAAGAAAGAAGACCCAAAAATGGATTACAATTAACAGATGAAGATAAAGGAAGAAAAAAAAGGACTTTGGACTTTACCTGTGGCCCATTGCTGTTTTGGAACATGGATTGGTTCAAGAGCTTCCATGAGACCCCTGGAATCGGAGGGTGAAGACATATAAAAGGTAAAAAAAAACATTGAATGTATGTTATTTTTCTTTTACAGATTTTTTCATTGTATTTTTATTCTGATGTCATTTTTTGGATTGCCCATTAATTGCAAATGTATATATGTATGAGCCTTTAGGGCTATACATACATACATACTGTACATACTGTACAGTGACAAGCAATGGTTATTTTGGCAAATGCTTGCCTTTATGTATTTTAAATGTATTTTGGTACTTTGTTTTTTCTTTTTAATGCTATTTATTTTGTGTTTTGATTTTTTATGCTGGCAATTTTTGTGTTGTTTTCAATTGATTATTTCAGGGGGTACTGGTATTTGCTTTATAATTGTGGATTATTTTTGGTATTTTGATTTTGACTGATGGTGTTTATTTGGAGCTTTCTTTTATTTATTGATGGTTTTGTTTTGGTGTTTTAATTGTTAATCTGGTGTTTAATTGGTATTTGCTTAATTGAATGGTGGTAATGTTGTTGTTATTACTTGCTTATTGTTGCTTATTTGGTGATTGTTTTAATGCATTGGACATTGTTTGTGATTGTTTATTTTTAGGTTGACCATTGACTGCCATAGTGTTAAATCATGCCCATATTATATGGGCATGATGTACCCACTGTTCCAATCAATTGTATTCTTGGGATTAGTAATATGTATATTTTTCTATGTAATGTGTTTTATTTTGGGCCTTTTGTGGGGGGGGGGGTCACCATTTATTGATATAGTGGTAAATCATGCCCATATTATATGAGCATGATGTACCCACTGTACCAATGAATGGGTGGAGGGTGGAAGTAGTTGCCTGGGGAGGGTGGTTAGGCCTCCTGTGTGAGTAGTGGGAGAGGGTGGGTTAACCCCTTAATTACTATAGTAGTTATTAAACGCTAAGGTGATTAAGGGGTTAGGGGACCTTAGATTGTTACATAGTTACATAGTTACATAGTAGATGAGGTTGAAAAAAGACGTACGTCCATCAAGTTCAACCTATGCTAAATCTATACAACAGATATTTTATCCTATATCTATACTTACTTATTGATCCAGAAGAAGGCAAACAAAAAACCCCATTAAGGGGAAAAAGTAATTCCTTCCTGACGCCAAGAATTGGCAATCGGATTAATCCCTGGAACAACATCCTTCCCATGTATACTTATTTGGTATATCCCTGTATATCTAAAAAGATGTCCAACCTTTTTTTGAACAAATCTATTGTATCTGCCATCACAGTCTCCATGGGTAATGAATTCCACATTTTAACTGCCCTTACTGTACAGAACCCTTTCCTTTGTTGCTGGTGAAATTTCCTTTCCTCCAACATTAAGGGATGGCCCGAGTCCTTTGTACTGCCGTGGGATGAATAGTTATTTTGAAAGCTCCTTGTATTGTCCCTGAATATATTTGTATATAGTTATCATATCCCCTCTTAGACGTCTCTTTTCTAATGTAAATAAATCTAATTTAGATAGCCTTTCCTCATAAGTTAGAATGTCCATCTCCTTTATTAATTTGGTGGCTCTTCTCTGCACTCTCTCTAGTTCCATAATGTCTTTTCTCAGGATTGGTGCCCAAAATTGTACTCCATATTCAAGGTGTGGTCTTACTAATGCTTTGTAAAGGGGCATAATTATGTTTATTTCCCTTCCATCCATTGCCCGTTTCATGCAAGATAAGATCTTGTTTGCCTTTGCAGCTACTGCATGACATTGGGCACTATTGCTAAGCCTGCTGTCTACAAGCACTCCTAAATCCTTCTCCATCCAGGATTCCCCCAATATATCTCAATTTACTTTGTATGTCGCCTTTTTATTCTTGCATCCCAAATGCATAACCTTACATTTATCTGTATTAAACCTCATCTGCCATTTACCTGCCCACGTTTCCAGTCTCTCCAAGTCCTTCTGAAGAGAAATTACATCCTGCTCTGATTTTATTACCTTACACATTTTAGTATCATCAGCAAAGATGGAGACTTTGCTCTCGATCCCAACCTCAAGGTCATTAATAAACAAGTTAAAAAGCAGGGGTCCCAGTACCGATCCCTGAGGTACTCCACTCACGACTTTAGCCCAACCTGAAAAAGTTCCATTTATGACAACCCTCTGTTGTCTGTCCTTTAACCAGTTTTCAATCCAGGTGCATATATTATTACTGAGTCCAATTTTCTTTATTTTGTACACCAACCTCGTGTGAAACCGTATCAAAAGCCTTTGCAAAATCTAAGTAGACCACATCAACTGCATTACCCTGGTCTTAATTCCTACTTACCTCCTCAAAGAAACAAATAAGGTTAGTTTGGCAAGATCTATCCTTCATAAATCCATACTGACTATTACTAATAATTTTGTTTTCCATTATGTATTCCTGAATATTATCCCGTATTAAACCATCAAGTAGTTTCCCTACTATTGAAGTCAGGCTTACAGGTCTGTAATTTCCCGGTTGTGATCTAGCTCCCTTTTTAAATATAGGCACCACATCTTCTTTACGCCAATCTTGTGATACTGAGCCTGTGGAAATGGAGTCCTTGAATATTAAATATAATGGTTTGGCTATTACTGAGCTTAACTCCTTGAGAACTCTTGGATGTATGCCATCGGGGCCAGGTGCCTTATTTACTTTAATTTTTTCAAGTCGCTTATGAACTTTTTCCTCAGTTAACCAATTGTTCATTAATATGGAGGTTGTGGCTTCTTCCTGCGGCACTACTATTGAACTTGATTCTTCCCTGGTAAACACAGAGGCAAAGAATTTGTTTAATACCTCAGCTTTTTCCTTATCTCCAATAATCTGTCTACCCATCTCACACTGAAAGGGTCCTATATTTTCTTTTCTCATTTTTTTGTTATTAAGGTACTTAAAGAACTTTTTTGGGTTGACCTTACTTTCTATTGCAATCCTTTTTTCATTATCCATTTTTGCTAATTTGATTGCCCTTTTGCAATTTTTGTTACATTCCTTATAATTCTGATACGATGTCTCTGTCCCTTCTGACTTGAAAAATCTAAACGCCTTCCTCTTCTTGTCCTACTTGTTTATTTAGCCACATTGGTTTTGACTTATTTCTTTTATACTTATTACCCAAGGGTATACACTGATAAGTGTGCTTTTCTAACAATGTTTTAAAGACTGCCCATTTATCTTCTACATTTTTCCCTGCAAAAACATCATCCCATTGTATTACTACTAGATTAGACCTCAGTTTATTAAAATCTGCCTTTCTAAAGTTTAAAGTCTTTGTTGAACCCAAGTAATCTGTTTTTTGATAATTTATTTCAAATGAGACCATGTTATGATCACTGTTACCCAAATGTTCCAGGACTGGAATATTTGTTATTACTTCTATATTGTTTGATATGACCAAATCCAGAACTGCCCCTCTCCTGGTTGGTTCCTCAATAATTTGGGTCATATAATTGTCTTTAAGCAACCCCAAAAAACTGTTTCCTTTTGTTGTAATGCTAATCTCATTGCCCCGTCTATGTCTGGATAATTAAAATCCCCCATTATGCAAACATGACCCAGTTTTGATGCCTTCTCCATTTGCAAAAGTATTTTAGCTTCCTCAATCTCACGATATTTGGTGGTTTATAGCATATTCCCACAAACATTTTCTTTATACTTTTACCTCCACTGCTAATTTCTATCCACAAAGTCTCTACATTTTCATCATTCCCTTCATAGACATCATCCCTTATAATAGGTTTTAGATCCAGTTTAACATATAAACATACTCCACCTCCCCTTCTATTTGTTCGATCCTTCCGAAAAAGAGAATAACCCTCTAAATTAACTGTCCAGTCATGAGTTTCATCCCACCATGTTTCAGTAATGCCTATGATATCATACTGCTCCCTTGAAGCTATTAATTCAAGCTCCCCCATTTTATCTGTCAGGCTTCTTGCATTAGCAAGCATGCATTTAACTTTTTTTCAGCCTGTACTATTATCTTATCTGCTCCTTCCTTTCTGCTCCCACTTGGTTTAGTCTTTAGAAGTTTTGATTGCAGGGGGAAGCAGGGGGTCCCCAAGGCTGAAATCAATGTGGTTCATCTCAGGAGACCCCCTGCTCCCGCACACTATGGTATTTTTGATAGCATTGTTTATGGCAACAGAGGACACGGAGAGTGATGAGGATGACGGCCTTCATCGTGGCAGCCTGGCAGGAGTGAGTGCAAGTTTTATTTACTTTATTCCTGCTTGTTAATGTTTTATTTTAAATGGGCAAATACCATATTATCCATATCTGGATAATAGTAATTTTGCCAATTACTGTACTGTATGTGTTAGGGGGCAGGGGGTGTATTTATTTCAATGTTGTTTTTTTGGGCACAGGATTGGTACCATGACACCAGACATTTAAATAATGGAAGAGATACCGGCATCCCATATCTGTGCCTGTAACTCGGGAAGCAGGGGGTCCCCAAGGCTGAAATCAATGCGGTTCATCTCAGGAGACCCCCTGCTCCCGCACACTATTAGTAAAAAATTACATTAACACAGCTTCATTATCATAGCGGCTAGCCGATACGGTAATTAATTATTTTTTTATTGTTATGTGTGTTTTGATACTAGTGTACATGAGCAGGGGGTCTCATGAGCTGAACCATATTGGTTTCAGCCTCGGAGACCCCCTGCTTCATGAGATACAGGCCCCGTTATGGGGTGCCGATAACCCTTGTGCTTTTAAATCTCCTGTGTCACGCACCACCCTGAGGAAGATCCCCCTGTGGGATCGAAACGTTGGAGTTATGTGCTGTATTTAATACATTAATTTTCATTCACCTGAGTGCTGTCTCCTTTTTGCTGCTATGCGGTAATGTATACTTTTATTATTTATATGGGACATGCACCTATTCATTATTGAATTTCTATTGAAGTGCCAGTGATTTTTTATCACACACACACGTGTGTGTGTGTGTGTGTGTGTGTGTGTGTGATAAAAAATCACTGGCACTTCAATAGAAATTCAATAATGGATAGGTGCATGTCCCATATAAATATTAAAAGTATATAAACCCTGTCTTCCCATAAGAGAAGGCACAAAAGCAGCAACACTCAGATAAGCAAAAAGACATTTATTAGCAGTGACAAAACAGCACACTATAAACCCAACATTTCGGTCCTGCAGGACCTTCCTCAGGGGGTGCTAGCAGACAATGACACCCAGAGAACATATATACCCCATAGTTCACCATGTGAGGACAATTAGAGGCAGCTAATTGTACAATCCTGGAGCTCCACGAGTGCAATCAGTGTATGAGGTAGCACGGCGGCCATCTTGGAAATCAGGAGACAGAGCAATGCATGTTATCGCACATTTACAGGCTCCCCCGGTGGCCAAAAAAATCCTAGCGTCCAATGTTGCTAGGAAACGCATGTGTGGCGTCATGAAGTCCTGGGAAGTCAGCTCAAAGTGAACTTGCGCATGTGCAAGGCTCCGTGACAGCACCAGAACGTCACGCAGATCTGGTACCCCATTCAGTGTCAATTGCATCAACGTGGCAGCTCCCTAGAGAAGTTCACTTTGAGCTGACTTCCCAGGACTTCATGATGCCACACATGCGTTTCCTAGCAACATTGGACGCTAGGATTTTTTTGGCCACCGGGGGAGCCTGTACTCATCTGCACATGTGCGATAGCATGCATTGCCCTGTCTCCTGATTTCCAAGATGGCCACCATGCTACCTCATACACTGATTGCACTCGTGGAGCTCCAGGATTGTACAATTAGCTGCCTCTAATTGTCCTCACATGGTGAACTATGGGGTATATATGTTCTCTGGGTGTCATTGTCTGGTAGCACCCCCCTGAGGAAGGTCCTGCCAGGACCAAAATGTTGGGTTTATAGTGTGCTGTTTTGTCACTGCTAATACATGTCTTTTTGCTTATCTGAGTGTTGCTGCTTTTGTGCCTTCTCTTATGGGAAGACAGGGTTTCTATATTGATTTCTATGGAGCATGCACCTTGACTTTACATTTGTTTAGCCAGCTACAGGGAGCAACATGGTTTCTATATTGATTTCTATGGAGCATGCACCTTGACTTTACATTTGTTGCTTGGAGTGCTGGCTGCTCCTTTTTGTTATATATATATATATATATATATATATATATATATATATATATATATATATATATATATATATATATATATATATATATATATATATATATATATATATATATATATATATATATATATATATATATTGTACCCCCAGTGTACTAAAATCAGGTTTCTCTGGAGTAGCAGTTGAAGAGGGCCTCACTGTATGTAATGTATATAGGTTTGAGTTTATAGTTATGTGCAGTAAGGATGTCCTGTCACATTTATTGTTTTCAGTTATGGAACGTGCCCTTTACAGATAGAGCCCATAGTAATGCACAGATATTACAGAGGTCATTACACTCTGCTCATATTACTCAACCTCTCTGCAGCATTTGACACCGTGGACCACCCTCTTCTCCTTCACATTCTCCATACTCTTGGTATTCGGAACAAAGCTCTATCCTGGATCTCATCTTACCTCTCCCATCGTACTTTCAGTGTCTCTACTGCTAACACCTCCTCCTCCTCTATTGATCTCTCTGTGGGGGTACCCCAGGGCTCTGTCCTGGGACCTCTTCTCTTTTCTCTGTATACACTCTCTCTAGGTGACCTAATAACATCTTTTGGGTTAAATTATCACCTCTATGCTGACGACACACAAATATACTTTTCAACACCCGACCTTACACCTGCTGTACAAACCAAAGTTTCTGAATGTCTCTCTGCTATATCATCCTGGATGGCCCTCCGCCGCCTTAAACTCAACATGGCTAAAACAGAGCTCCTCATTCTTCCTCCCAAACCTGGCCCTACAACCTCCTTCCACATTACTGTTGGAACTACGATCATTCACCCAGTAGCCCAAGCACTCTGCCTAGGGGTCACACTCGACTCCTCTCTCACATTCACCCCTCACATTCAAAACATTTCTTAAAGCTGTCGCTTTTTCCTCCGCACTATATCAAAGATACGCCCTTTCCTCTGTTGCTCGACTGCTAAAACTCTGACTCAGGCCCTCATTCTCTCCCGTCTTGACTACTGTAACCTCCTGCTGTCCGGCCTTCCTGCCTCTCACCTGTCTCCCCTACAATCTATCCTAAACGCTGCTGCCAGAATCACTCTACTCTTTCTTAGATCTGTCTCAGCATCCGTCATGAAATCCCTCTCCTGGCTTCCGATCAAATCCCGCATCTCACACTCCATTCTTCTCCTCACTTTTAAAGCTTAACACTCTTCTGCCCCTCCTTACATCTCAGCCCTAATTTCTCGTTATGCACCATCCAGACTCATGCACCATCCAGACTCTTGCGTTCTTCTCAAGGATGTCTTCTTTCTACCCCCTTTGTATTTAAAGCCCTCTCCCGCCTTAAACCCTTTTCACTGACTGCCCCACACCTCTGGAATGCCCTTCCTCTCAGTACCCGACTAGCACCCTCTCTATCCACCTTTAAGACCCACCTTAAGACACACTTGCTTAAAGAAGCATATGAATAGCACTGTGGATATTCTGAACACATGATACATAAAGCTTGGCCCCCTGCAGACGCACTTACCAGAACTCCCTCCTACTGTCTCTGTACGTTCTCCCTACCTACCAATTAGACTGTAAGCTCCTCGGGGCAGGGACTCCTCTTCCTTAATGTTACTTTTATGTCTAAAGCACTTATTCCCATGCTCTGTTATTTATTTGATTACCACATGTATTACTACTATGAAGCGCTATGTACATTAATGGCGCTATATAAATAAAGACATACAATACAATACAATATTGTTATCTGACCAGAAGACGAGCAGGAAAATGCTCAACAGGGAGTTCTCAGAATAGAAACTCCACAGCGTAGTTGGAACGGGTCTACCGGAAGGTCCCTAGTACAGTCCCAATCCAATAGGTATGGTAGACGGTGCACAGAGTGACAGGAAACTGATCTCTGAAGATAGTGTACTGCCACCAACAGGTCCACAGTAAACTTCTGATCTGTTAAGTATAGAAGAAGAATGCCATCCCCAGTAAAGGAATACTGGTCCTCGAGAATAGAGTGTGTCAAACAACCAGGGTATACATGGGAATTCAGGGAGCTATACAAGAGACTGCCAATCTAACATCACTAAAATACACAAATATAAGTATCTCTACAGTGTATAAGTGAGAGGTACCAAGGGGATGAATCCTAAAAAATCGCAAGTACCTCCCTAGTGTAGTAGTGAGAGCTACCAATGGAAGAAGAATAGAGTAACTATATTGTTTGACACCAGCTAATGTCTATGTGAAGCTTGCCCGTGTATGTGCAGCATTATCAACAGATGCGAATGTAGCCATGTTTAAAAATGGTATACAGTTCTCTCTCATGCTGGCAGTAAGCCTGGTAATTATACAGGATTGCCAACATCAATCATGGAGGTTTGCCCTCACACCCTGGTGAGGTGTCATATGTACATGAGGGGAGTGGTAACAGACCTTGTGTCCATTGTTAGTGACACAGGAGGTGGAGCTATTCCCTTGTTATATAAGACAGCACTGCCAAAAGTTAGTGTGTCAAGTGGAAGGTCAAGTGTGTTAACTAAGAGTTCAAGAGAGTGGTTCAGACCTGCAGAAGTAAGGCTGGCAGGGCCTACACTGTGTCCAGGGACCTGGCGCAGGTGGTGATCTCCCTGAGGGGAGAGGTGATCCAACTCCATTGGGAGGGCAGATCTTCTGAAAGGAGAGTGCTGTACAAGATGAGCAGCTAAGCCGTTTGCTGCGAGGGGCCGTCTGCCTATACCATCAATAAAGATGCCCTTGTTCACAAGAACCCCCATGTGTGAGTGTGAAGTTACTCCACAGAGGAAGGCACCACAGAGGAGTTCCTCATCAGAACCATCTCCTTGCGGACGCAGAGATCCTGATGAGGTAGAGGCGCTGCACTGTATGTAGGTAGGACTCACGCACAATACCTCCGCTGCCTGTCTGGATTGACATTCCCCATACACCATCATGCGGGAGACTCAGGAGTCCTGTTGCCAACAGGTGCACCACCAGACACGACCATGTAATGGGGACCGGTTAGACCACAGGGGCCAATCTGAGATTGGGTGGGTCAGGAGGGTCCAGAAAATCCGTGACATGAATAAAACTCTTTGTTTGTACTATAAAAATTATTGGCGCCCTTCATTCTAACATCTGCATATCTACACCCAGCCAGCACGAATCCAGCATAATTTAGAGCTGGGCATGGTCGGTTACACCTGTATACATGAACAGCCAATGTAAAGAGGCTGAAGACGGCATACTGTAGATGCTGTTCTCAAGTATATTGCCAGTGACCTACTGTATGAACACCACAAGCAGTGATTGTTACTGTATGTAGGTATCAGGTGATAGCAATAAAAAATTATAGTTAGAGCTTTGATTGTGTCCAGGAACCTCTGTACAAACCTGTCTAGCAGGATTAAAATTAGCATTCATTTGAATAGTGCATGCCCTCAAGATTAGTTAGACCTGTGATCCATAAGGCAGATAAACTCAAAGTGATTCTGGAGCATGAAACTCTGTCTTGTCACGATATTTGTAACGACGTATAATCTTAAATGTCTTATCAAACGTTACTGATAACCAGGGCATGAAAAGGTTTCTACCATGGCTTATCGCTCTGCAAGATTGATCATCTAGGAAGTTGGAATTTTGATACTGTATAACTGTTTTTTACAAGTTACTGAATAAATATCAAACATAAATTTCAATATATTATGTTTAATTATATTAGACAATAATCATGGCAGAGCTCCCATGAATTAATCAGATATTCAGATACAAGATTTCCATCCTTTTTTCTTTTTCCCTTATTTTATCTGCTCATGCTCAGTGTGACAAACTAATAAATGGGCTATAAAGCATTTGTTGGCTTTCTATCCAAGTCTTTTTTGCATACTGTATGTCATCTGCATCTATCTATTTACATTTACATTTAAGTATAGTCGTCGTTGTAATATGTGACTTTTATAATGTTGATCTGAAGATAAACAACATGAAGTTGAAAGTGGAACAGTCTGGCATTCATAGGAGGTTATGCACAAAGCAGTGATAAGTGTTTTTAAGTGAGATAAATGCCTTTATTTCTCAATATTGCGCGCAGCGCGATTCACAAAGCAGTGATAACACTGCAGTATCGCGCTTAAAAGGCTTTTCATCATCAAAACACAGTCATTGCTAAAAAATTAGCGCCATAAATTGAGCCAAAAAGCACTTATCTCACTTAAAAACACTTATCACTGCTTTGTGCATAACCCCTATAAAAAGGATTAGTAAAACTATACTGCGCAAACTCAGAACTTTATTGTTCAGTTAAGTTTGGTGAATAGAAACCTGAAGTTTGAAAGCATTTTTACAAGAAATAATTATCTTTCCAGGCATGCGCCCAGCACTTTTAGGACAAATAATTTTTGTCCATGATGGACCCTTATAATCTTTGCTCAGCACTGTAGCCAACCTAAAACACTCCCATTCCTCACACTCATTATATAATGTTGAGTAGTGAAACCGTTGGACTAATGGGTCAGTTTGACATACGACCAAAGTGACCTTGTGATAGGGACATCTCAGGAGTGAAAGAAGCTGAAGCAGGAGACCAAATAAGGCAAACAGACTTTGTACTTTTGGGGAATCCCTCTACTTTCTGGCCAATTTCATAGGAAACTGGTGAAAATAACCCTGGCACGAAACATGCTTCTTTCACCTATTCAGTTTGAGTCAAAATATACAGTATTCAACTGCTTTTCCAGAATATGGGAGGTTTAAACAAATATTGATTTGGGGAAAGCTTCATTTTTGTGCAGTTTTGCATCTGAAAATCTACTGATTGAAAATGTACCGAACAAGAACCAGTATTTAAATATCTAAATCAGAGTTTTCTTAGTTAGAAACGACAACGAATGTCCGGATATATCGTATAAATCTTGTGAGGAGGAGTTAAATGTAATAACATACTTGTGGCTGCCTTGTTAAAAATATAATGTATGCACTATGCTAGTAAAAAACCTGCAAATTATATGAGATGTGGGATAGACTGAATTCTGCATTGCTCAGAGCTTGTGAAAAATGTAGTGACTCAGCACTAATATCTCACCACAACAAACAATTGTATATAACATTTCTAAAATGTATATATAAATATTCATGGAGGAGATGATCAGTAAATGAGTGATCAACCGCAAAAAAAAGCCTATATTCAGCTCACACTGCCTGTATAATTGATTCCAGCAGTGTCTGATTGTGTCAGTGGCTTTAATAGAAGGCAGAGTATGCCCAAAGTGATGAATGGCAATAAAGAAACTTAGTAAACATTCAACTTTAAGATACTTACAGTATATTATTGTAAAAGTCGTATTGTTAATCAGCAAAATCCTGTTTTAATGACAACGGGGGGGTCAAATGATGCTGTGGGTTCACATGACCCCGCAGCATCATTTGACGCTGAAGACACGGTATGGGTTGTGCGCGAACAGGGGGGGAAGGGGAAAGTTTGCACTTCCCTGCCTAATACAAAAGTGCCCACTAATGTCAGTGGTGAGATGGTTAACCAAAAAATGCCCAGGAAGCTAATGGGCAATAGAATAACTTGATCAGAACTCCTCCTAATCCTAATATTGGAATACTCAAAACCACATCAGTATTTTTGGTACAGTTTGATTAGTCACCCTGTAAAATATGCTACTCAACCAAGTTAAAGGTCATTACACTCTGCTCATATTACTCAACCTCTCTGGACCCTTTCATACTGTGGACCACCCTCTTTTCCTTCACATTCTCCATTCTCCTGGTATCCGTAACAGAGTTCTATCCTGGTGTAGCCAAGCCACCTTACATCTGGTGTGGGAGGCTGTGGGCTAGTCGGAGCCGCTGTAGGTCTGCGGTGCACCCGTAGTGCGGGGGCTGCCATTTTGTGCTCACGCATGCGCAATAGAACGTGCGGCGCATGCGCAGTCTGTTAGTTGCGGCGGCAATCTCAAAACAGCTCCGCAAGGGACTGCATGTCCCAGAGTCCTCCAGGAGAGGAAATCACATGGGGCAGCCCAGCCAATAGGGATGAGGTAGAGCAGGGAAGGAGGATATAGTTTTGGCGTGAACAGAGACCGCTCGCCAGTACTGCTGAGGGAGAAAAGGTTGTGTCAATATTGCCCCATAGGCCCCCAGCTAGGCCCTGAGTCACAGTAGCTCAGTTTTGTAGGAAGGCTCCAGTTAGGGATGCTCCCCTTAGTACTGCTGTATTAGTATTGCACAGGTGACCAGATGCCATGCCATGCGATGCTCTGCGGCCTGGGACCAAGTCCAGGCCCTATAGACTTTATGAGAGACACACTCCTGCTGGACCTTCCCCACGAGGCACACCATCACCTGTGAGGCGAGAGGGTATTTTGCAGACCCCACGTTGTGGGACCTGACTGACCTTGTTGATCCGACGGCGACACCTGGGTACAGGAGTACTGAGGCAGGTATCTTAAGTGCACCAACGATTCATAACACTTTGGGGGTAGCATTACCTCACACTTTGGGTGGGATTGTTCTGCGACTCCAGGTGTTCTGGTGCCTAGAGCACACTCAGTACTTTGGGTGGGAACTACTCAGGGTGTTAGGCATTGTATGTGGGGATATTGTATTGTGGGAACGCTGATTAACATAGTGTTAGTTAAGAAGTTGTATTATACCCTGTGTATAGTGTTTATTGAGTCCTATGTGGAATCATCTCATGCTCCTGGGATCCCCCATAAGTGGAGGCGCTGCATCGAACAGAGAGAGAGAGAGAGAGAGAGAGAGAGAGAGAGAGAGAGAGAGAGAGAGAGAGAGAGAGAGAGAGATCACCCCAGGCTCCCATAAGCGGAGGTTTAGCCCTTCTGTACACCAACAGGTATATTAGCACGCATAGTTCCCTTTGTCATAGGGAAAGGGGGCTACATTTGGAGGCGCTGCTGAGATTCAGACCTGGGGTGCCCAATCTAAATTAAAGAAAGTCAGATCAAAGAAGGGAACATATCCCTACCGTTCCGCCAGAGAGTCCACGAGTGTGCCCTACAACGCCAAGCATCTCCCCGCCATGTGGTCGCTATTAGCCTGGTTCCAGTGTCACTGCCCTTACCTGACCTGCGCACCACATTGAGACAGATTCTAGTTGACTGCCTCTGTGATATACCGTAGGATAATGTCCCACAGTTTCTGCAGCTCCCTGAAGCTAAACCCGATGGATGTCCCCTCATATAACCCCAAAATAAGCATCAAAATGGAAACACCTAGTGTCATTCCTAGCGTGGAGGAGTGCCAGGTGCTTACATATGTCCCTCTCCCAGGAAGTCCTAGCCGAAGCAAAGCTGGCAGCCAACGGTCTGGTCGGAGCCACCACAGTTCCCGAAGTTCGGATGGAGCTCAGCTACTTGCTGGAGTCCTACAGCAGCTGACCGAGAAGATAAGTCAGCTGTCCCCACCGCAACACTACCACAAGCTGAAAACCTTCTCTGGGTGTGGCCCACGCCGCTTAGAGAAGAGGAGTTTTAGGAATGGAGAGACCATGCGGTACAAGTGCTTCCAGAATGGTCCTGCCCTGAAGCAGTCAAGAGGGAGCGGATCGTGGAGAGCCTGCAGCCCCCAGCTGTCAATTTGGTGTTATTCTACTGTGTGTCACGCGGTAGCTGACGCCCAAGCCCTAACCAAAGTTTACGGGATTAAGTACTATGATAACAATAAAGGAAGCGCTCTAAATATAGGCAGTCCAAACTTGTATGAGTAATGTGCTGCTGCTTGAAGAATAGAACTGATCCCAATTCTCAGCAATAATAGATTTCCAAGATGATCAGCGCACCTCGTTGAAAGGGAGTACAAGAGAAAAGAAAGAAAAAACACAATAGTGAAGCAAGTTCCCAGCATGCAGCATGCACAGATAAGTGGTAAGACTTACATTTCAGTGCCTGCAATCAGGCATATAAAGGTTTCTTGACAGTCTTCACCTCTGCAATGTTGGGAAAAGATTCAGAAGCCTTTTTATTTATTTTTTAAACTTCAGTTTTATGTGCAAAATCAGGATTATATTTACACAAAACAGTGTAAAAACATAAGGACAGACCAGTTCGTAGTGTTCAGCAACTTTCTCCGGTCTCCGCGACATCCAACGCCGATCCAGCCGGTGTTCCAGGTCACTTCCGGTTTCCTGGTGCTCCAATGAAACTGGCAACCCTTCAGGGATTAAGTACTATGTCATCGCTCAAATGGCACAGTTCCATAACCTTACACAAGATGAAGGGGAGGAAGTATCGGAGTTCCTCCGATGGCTTCAATTGGCCCTATGGACCCAGGTCAATAATAAGATTATCCGGGTGTCTGAGGCAGACGACTTCTGTACAAAACAACTCCTGTAGGGAGCATTGCCTATACACCCAGTCACCATCAGGATCAGCTGCACCCTTCCTAAAGAGAATCCTCTTAAATTTGAAGATCTAATGGATCAAGTACAAGCTCAAGAGGCTATCTTGCGAGTCCATACGTCCAAGACGTCTCGGGGGTCTTCCAAAGGAGAGAGTAAAGGAACCCCCTCCAAGAAGTGTGAAGGTGAATCCTGAGGAAGATATTCCCCTGGATCCCCTCACCAAACAGCCCGAATGTCTAGACGATCGGCTCCTAACTCTGGCTTCAGTGCGACCCAAAGTAACCATTGCTTTAACTGCCACAAAGAAGGCCACTTTGCAAAAGATTGTCCGAATTCAAACCCTTCCAACACTGGAGCCATGGCATTCACTATACAGTCGGCAGAACAGTCGTCCACATCCTCGGATACCGCCCCTGCGCCTAGTTCTAAAGAGGCATCATCAGATGCCTACAATCGAGTAGGACCCGCGGCCATAGTAAGAGTACTAGTGGAGGGTATCTACTCTTCAGCATTGCTGGACACTGGGTCTCAAGTGACCATTATTTACCGGCTATTCTATGACCTACATTTGAAGCATCTGCCAATGCAGTCAGCCAAAAAGATGAAGTTATGGGGTCTTAGTAGCGAAGACTACCTCATCGATGGTGTGATTCAAGTGCGGTTGGATATACCGTAGCTCAATACCAACAAAACCTACCCCATGGAAGTGGAAGCTTTGATATGTCCTGAGCAACGGGAACATCCCAGCTCCCCCATCATATTGGGGACCAACGCGGATGTGGTGAGAGCCCTGATCCGTGCCTATCTACAAGAAGCTGGCGAATTACACCTATCGTCTTTGAATATTCACCCCGTATTCAAGGAGGAATACCATAGAATCTCTGTCCAAGAAGGATTTGGACAATTCTTCAATCTGGAGAAGATTGACAAAGGACCCACCAGGGGGAGTGAGACACATGGCCGCTGTACCTAACTACCCGGGCCGTGACGAGGCCGACTGGTACTTCTCCCTAGAGACCATGCCAGAAGATGACGCCAAGAGAGGGTTCAAGGTGGTGCCAGAGGTGAAGGAGTGAAAGTGTTCAATTCCTTAGCAATTCACGGTGACCATCCAGAACATCTCGCCTTATCCTATATGATTTGACGTCGGTCAAGCGCTGGGTCGGATATACCTGGTTACCCAGATAGAGTAGAGTTTACATTAGCTCATGTAAACGTGGCTACCATATGAGAAGCCCCTAAAGGATTACAGTTCGACTTTGGGGAATCGACCTTGCCCGCGGAGTGGAAGAAACAGCTAAGCAACAATCTGGCGGAACGCCAGGAGGTGTTCTCCAACAGTGAGATGGATGTAGGCTGCAGCAAGAGTGCTCAACACACGATCCGGTTGAATAACGCCACGCCATTCTGGTAGCATTCCAGATGCATTGCTCCCAGAGACGTGGAGGATGTGAAGGACGTCCTAAAGGAGATGCAGACGGCGGGTATCGTTACGGAGTCCCGTAGCCCCTATGCCTCTCCCATTGTGGTAGTGCAAAAGAAGAACGGATCCATTCACCTATGCGTGGACTATCACACCCTGAACCTCCACACAATCCCAGACCAGTATACTTTACAGCGGATCGAAGAGATCCTCAGCGCCTTATCAGGAAGTCAGTGGTTCAGCATGCTGGATACTACCAGGTACCCATGAGCCCCGAAGACCAGGAGAAGAAAGCGTTTGACTGCCCCCTCAGGTTTTACCAGTTCACCCGGATGTCCCAAGGCATTTGTGGTGCACCTGCAACCTTCCAGAGGTTGCAAGTTGAGGTTTCTTCCGTCGGGGAGAAGCATGCCGTGCACTGCATACACTGATGCCAAGGAGAGACTGATGTCGCTGGGTCACTAAAATATCTTCTTTATTGAGGTCTTCAAACCATGTTACATCGCCACAAGTAGCTCGAGGAGGACGCTCTGACGCGTTTCATGCGCGGAGGCACTTTGTCAAAGCTGTCTTTGTCAGAGCTGAACCGCATGACTTTCAGGTCCGGGGTCCCCCTGCTTCCTGAGGTACAGGTCCCAGTATGGGGTGCCGATATTTCCTGCAAGTTTAAATGTCCCAGTCATGTGAGCCATGACGCGGGACATTTAAACTTGCAGGAGATACCGGCACCCGATATGTAGGCCTGTACCTCAGGAAGCAGGGGGTCCCTGGACCTTCCAAATCACAGGAGCCGTGCAGGAAGATGCCATTTCTCTCTGCTTTCTCTGCACGGCTCTTCCAGACTGATGGAGGGAAAGTGCACGTTACGGGCATTTTGCTTGTAAAGCAACTACAACTCGTGCGCTATGTAATTTGTTTTAACAAACGGTATGTAACGTGCGGGTTGCCTTACTGAATACTGTTTTTTCACACATTTCATACCATGAGGTAGTAACATGCCAACACGTTCGATTTTGCAATGATAAATTCGAAGCTACTAGAATAAGCCCCAATGGCCCTTATTCTGTAAGGTGTGATAAGCGCAGATGACGCGCTTTCGCAGGAAAAGCCCCATTAAAGCCAATGGGCTTGCTAGTGTTGAATAAGTTATATGCACATAACAATAGTTGGTTCAATATATTTCAATTTGGCATTTTTCCTTTGCCTTGTTTACATGATGGAGTTGCAATAATTCCTTGCCTCGTACTGTTTATTTGAGATTATTTTTGGCAGCTGTGACTCATCCTAATACCGGTAATACTGCCTTGGTAATGACTTTGCAGGGCAAAGTAAAATTGATAGCAAAAGTACAGATAAAAAACAATAAACTGCGCAACAAATGTGTAAAATTGTGATGTTAAAACTAATAGTGAGTGTATATAACAACATGATAGATTGATATAGTAAAAAGTGCACTAGTAAGGTTTTAAGGGAACAACACAAACTTGTATTCCTAAATGTGTTAAAGCAATAATATATATATAATTAAAAATAAAATACAAAAACCTTTAACAATCAAGGAGAGTCTGCAGCTTGTTAGAATGGATGGCTCGATTATCACACGCAGCACCAATGTCCTGCTTGTGTGGGGTATATATTCTATTATCTTAGTCAGTTTAAATATCCCTGGCGAAGTAGTTCGCTACGAAACATGTAGGATTGTTTATACTACATTGGACACTCTCCTGCAATACTACCAGCGTCTTTGATCCGGCTTGCGCTACCCACGGGACTTTCGTTTACTTCACTGATCACTGCGGGGCCCTTTGTGGACCTGCGGCGTGTTGAGGTGACGTCAGAGTCCTGGTCTGTGTGTGGCGAATCGGAAGCTTTGCTGTTCCCTGATGGGCTTTGAGCTGAAGCGGATCGGATGGAGCAGGAGAGATTTGTTTCCATTTGTCTCTTCAATATAACCTTTATTGGGTACTGTGTTACGGACAATACTTGCTAGCGTTGTTTGGCTACCCCTACTGCTATTTAATATACTGGATCAGGATCAGTGTATGCTGAAGGAGCCCCACGAAGTAAGTCCCCATCTTCCAGAGTGGTAACATGTACCCTAAACATGCCCTGCTTATATGATTAGTCTTTCTTGTACGTGCAATCATTTACACTTTATTATTGTCACAATATAATTACTTTTTTACGCTTTGAGAGTCGTGCGCTTTGTTCGTTTTCTCTTTGATAGCAAAAGTATCTGATTTATTTCAGAGTGCTTTCCCACTCATCTAAAGCAGATCATTTTAGGATTTATAGCAGGAATTCATATTTTTGTTCTTCCAACTATAATTATTAGAGCACAGTTAACTGTCTTGGACAGTCTATCAATATATTTGCATTACATGCGCTATACTGTATCTTGTTTTTATTTGTGTCTAATTAGACGTTGGATTGGCCAAAAGCTACCACTGATTTGAATGGTAGTTTTTCAGCCAATGCTGTATGATTGTCTATATCAAACCTTGTTGAATACGACCCTATGAGTGAGTTACAAATAGAATGTGTAAGCATATGAAGAATTCTCACTGTGGTCACAACGTACTACAAATATACAAGTTACCACAACAGACATATACACAATACTTCCAAGAGGTTGGGCATCTATTGGGGACAGTGGAACATTAGAAAGTGGGTAAAATCAAACAAAGTTGTAGTTAGAACACCTCTTTATTGATTCTTGTTCCTCCTGTTCTTTTGCACTCTTGTACTGTACTTCCTTCTCAATTCTCCAGTTACTCCCCCTTTATTTTAATTGTCCACTTCCCTCCCAGAAGCCCCCTACTTTATGTGATGCTCCTATTCTCTCTCTGTGACCAGTTCTCTTACCTCTAACCACTGAGCCACTCACTGAAGAAGTGGCTCGGTGAGTAAAGACACTGACACTGGGCACAATTACAGTGAGCGTGAAGTAGGGGAGCCTGATTCAATTCATGTCAGCTCCATGTGACCTTGGGCAACTCACTTTATCTCCCATAACATAGATCAGCTGTAAAAAAGAAACAAAAGCGCAAACGCACATAGTGAAGTATGCAAAGTAATATATATATATTGTTTAAGGGTAAGATATCTGCGTACATCAGATTAGAAAGTTACCAGCATTTCATGTACATTAACATGAGTGAGTGGAGATGATGCATCTGCCGCCAACCATCTGGGGATCTTCCTTAATGCAGCACGGCACACTCTGCAGCTGAGGACAAGCCTCCGTTTGAGTCCTTCTTTGGGTTACAGGAGTCCAGTTGAAGAGCTTCACTCGAGGGGAACTCCGTTCGTCTCTCCTGGTCTCGTTACCGGCTCCGTCGGCGATGGAGGTCAACAGCTTCTCAGGCAAGCTGTTACCTCAAAAGTCCCGTATGTCCTGGGTGATCGGCCGCAAAGTAAGGACGGCCGTAAAGTGAGGATGTTTTTACCGCACTGTCCACAATCGCGGGAAACTGCCTAGTATTTCGGCTCCACGCAATACCAGAGAGTAAAGCTAGCATACAGATAGGTTTTAAAATGTGATATAAATGCTAAAAATTATCCAAGAAGCCTTCGCTTCGAAACGCGTTGGATAATTTTTAGCATTTATATCACATTTTAAAAACCTATCTGTATGCTAGCTTTACTCTCTGGTATTGCGTGGAGCCGAAATACTAGGCAGTTTCCCGCGATTGTGGACAGTGCGGTAAAAACATCCTCACTTTACGGCCGTCCTTACTTTGCGGCCGATCACCCAGGACATACGGGACTTTTGAGGTAACAGCTTGCCTGAGAAGCTGTTGACCTCCATCGCCGACGGAGCCGGTAACGAGACCAGGAGAGACGAACGGAGTTCCCCTCGAGTGAAGCTCTTCAACTGGACTCCTGTAACCCAAAGAAGGACTCAAACGGAGGCTTGTCCTCAGCTGCAGAGTGTGCCGTGCTGCATTAAGGAAGATCCCCAGATGGTTGGCGGCAGATGCATCATCTCCACTCACTCATGTTAATGTACATGAAATGCTGGTAACTTTCTAATCTGATGTACGCAGATATCTTACCCTTAAACAATATATATATATTACTTTGCATACTTCACTATGTGCGTTTGCGCTTTTGTTTCTTTTTTACAGTTGCTCTAGGGGTTCCTCTACCCTTACTACAGCTGCAGACGCCAGGTCTATATAGAGGTTGCATATTTATTATTTTTTCACTTCACCAAGTGGTGTTTTATTTGGGTTATTCATACAGTAGACCGTAGTAGTTAGCGCACTCATTTTATTTGTATAACATAGATCAGGCCTGCACAAATCCAGTCCTCGAGGGCCGCAAACAGACCAGGTTTTCAGGATATCCCTACTTCAGCACAGCTGGCTCAATTAGTGGCTCCGTATGACTGGGCCACTAATTGAGCCAGCTGTGCTGAAGTAGGGATATCCTGAAAACCTGGCCTGTTTGCAGCCCTCGAGGACTGGAGTTGTGCAGGCCTGACATAGATAGTAAGCTCATCTGGGCAGGGACTGTGTCTCTAAAATTCCTATGTGCTGTCTATAGCACATTATACTGTAATTGTGAAGCGTTTTGAGTCCCATTGGGAGAAAAGCGCTACATGAAATACAGTTATTATTATAATGTTTTTGTCCTCATGCCGCTTTTCTTGCTCTGCCAACTTATCTTTCCTGCCAACTTACTATCTCAGATCTTGATGTGTCTTACCATGTGCAGCTATATGCTGCATGCGACATTTTTATTTGATATACATTTAAAAAAAAAATATATATATATATATATATACTATTTTATTTCTTACATAACCTAAAAAAAATGAAGCTCTTGTTTCTACAATCATGTAGCTTTTGTAAATGACACTAGTTT
Organism: Ascaphus truei; assembly: GCF_040206685.1. NCBI lineage: Eukaryota > Metazoa > Chordata > Amphibia > Anura > Ascaphidae > Ascaphus > Ascaphus truei. The sequence goes on from NC_134484.1 coordinate 70,869,065, forward strand.
ATAAGGGGACATAAAGCTCATCACAAACTGCCCCATAAATGTACCATAAAAACATTTCTATCCTTGTTTTTGTGCTACAAATTGGCAACTTTGCATGCTTTCTGTGTGGGAAAGAGTAATGCACGGAATCTTGTGCAACAACTGTTTCTCATAAAAATAACAAATGTAGGATAAAGATCTCTCATTTTAATGGCTACATCTTCTTCAAAATACATTGTTACAGCTTTATTACTCCCTGTAAGAAAAGTCAATCTTCATCAATGTCATTTAATTTGGGCTGGAAAATGTATTCATAATATACATAGAAACCTTTACACCTGTATAATATACATTGAAACCTTCACACCTGTATAATATACATAAAAACCTTTACACCTGTATAATATACATAGAAACCTTAACACCTGTATAATATACATAGAAACCTTTACACCTGTATAATATACATAGAAACCTTTACACCTGTATAATATACATAAAAACCTTTACACCTGTATAATATACATAAAAACCTTTACACCTGTATAATATACATAGAAACCTTTACACCTGTATAATATACATAGGAACCTTTACATAGAAATCTTAACTATTACATAAAGTAACATCCACTGCAGTAAACACTGGGGCCCATAGCCTTACAGACGTAGCCAGACTTGTGTCCTTGTGGCCAATGGAAAAAAAGGGGAAACCCGCAGCCCCTCCGCAGCCACAAGGACAGTAAGGTCGTGATTATACCAAAAGCAGCCGGTGCTGCGCACCGCCACACAGCTCAAAAACAAATAGCAACAAGGCAATTAAAATGTACATACCTAGCGTGATGCGCGCGCAGACTGGAGCTGCTGGGCGAAAGGCAGGAGAACAGACCAGTGAAATTGTTTTCTTCAGGCGACGCCCGCATCACATGAGCGGTTCAGTCAATGAGCGCTAACCGCTCACGACCACGCCTCCCTGTCTCCTCCGGCTGGCTGATGCCTGCAGTGCACATGCCGCTCTGCCGAACCGCATTAATAACATCACCAGATCGCGCGCACGCCCAGCCGGAGATGGTGTAATCGTAGACTAATTCATAACGCTGCAGGGTTCAATGCTTTTGAATGGGACCTGCAGTGTTAATCTTTCGCTTGAATGGGAGGGGGGAGAAGTACCGGTACTCACCTTTCAGATGAGATGTGCCGTATTCTGCAGCTGTCTCTGCATCTCTCTGTCTGGATCTGTGTCCTCGCTCGATGAAGGTAAGTAGGGCTGTACTTCCTTCCTAATGGATGACATGGGGGAGGCTATATGACCATATTTGGTCATATGCATCATCAAGGGGGTTGGACAGTGTTAAGTTTCCTGTCCAACCCCTTTGATGATGTAGATTACCAAATATGGCCATATAGCCTCCGACTATGGCTCGCATCTTGACTACACTGCCGACCCTGATCCCAGGTTACGATTCCGGCTCACAAACAGACTGCTCTCCCTGGCAGTAAATTGCCTTGATGGTGACGGAAGTACAGTCCAGGAAGTGACATCGCTGCTGGCAGAAGAGGCCGTCAGTGTTGCCTGCTCCCCCCAGTCACCGGAGAGGAGGATGATGACACACACACATTCCTCCTTCTCTTCGGACGGGGGCTGCAAGATCCAGGCGTTGTGTTTCTGCAGCTCTGCCGACGGGAGAAGAGAGGGGGGGCTGTTCCAGGCTGGGGAACTCGGCCAGCTCGTGTCCGGTAACGAGGAGGATGGCGGCGGCACAACAGCAGTGCTGGATCTCCTGGATGACACAAACACACACTCTCTCCCCCTACACCGAGCACACGGCTCGCCGTGTCCCCGCAGCACCGCAGGAGGGAGGTGGGGAGAAGAGTACTGAGCATGAGTACTGAGCATCCCTATAGCTCTGCCAGAGGGAGGGGAGAGTGCTGGGAGAACCTACAAGACATGCTGAGAGCACCCTCAACCCCAGCGCCACACTTGGAAGACACAGACATTGACAGACACACTGACACACACACACTGATTGACTGACACACACACACACCCTGAAAGACATCACCCCGAACCACTTCATTCAGCTGTACGCACTGATGTTAATAGATGTGAATAGCCCACTACTAGTACTTTGCCAAGATCAGATCCACAAGGGGTCCCTGGACCCGGAAAGAAAGACATTGATGCAGGTCTTAATCGTTACATTTATACTGTGAAAATTCTGGACACTTCCTTAGAAACTGTACCGCCCATTCCAGCCACACCGCGAAATCGGAAAACAAAGATGCTCGACGGTGAACCGGGAAGTTCCATCAAGTCATAATTGTACTTCCCCAAATTTGTCTAACCCCGGTCTCGCTTCCTGTAATGGATTTATTACCTCCCAGCTGTTGACCCTATCCATTATGTTGCATCACCCTGATCAGTCTCCATGTCACATGGTCGTCCTGATTGATTCAGGTGCATCAGTAAATTTTTTATTGATGGACATTATGTACAGGATTGCTAAATTCCTATAATAAACAAGATACAGGCAGAACTTGTGGAGTCTATTGATGGATCACAATTAAAATTGTGACCAAACTTCCGGTATGGCACCAGAGAGCTAAGGCTGCGCTTATAGTGCCGGTGACAACGATGCGACGTCGCGTCAAAACAAATGCATTTAATCCGTCGCATGCGCTTATAGTAGGCGCGATGGAGCGACCTAAATCTCTGTAGTCAGTAGAATTTGATTTTTACAGCGACGGTCTCACCATGTGACAGGCTATAAACCAATCAGATAGCTTCTGATGCAGGGAGAGGGGGGATGTGTATGTGTGTGTGAGTGCAGGAAGAGGGGGGTTGTGTGTGTGTGAGTGCAGGAAGAGGGGGGATGTGTGTGTGTGTGTGCAGGGAGAGGGGGGATGTGTGTTTGTGTGTGCAGGGAGAGGGGGGATGTGTATGAGTGTGAGTGCAGGGAGAGGGGGGATGTGTGTGTGTGAGTGCAGGAAGAGGGGGGATGTGTGTGTGTGTGTGTGTGCAGGGAGAGGGGGGATGTGTGTGTGTGTGCAGGGAGAGGGGGGGGTGTGTGTGTGTGTGCAGGGAGAGGGGGGATGTGTTGAGTGCAGGGAAAGGTGGGATGTGTGTGTGATGTGCAGGGAGAGGGTGTGTGTGTGTGTGTGTGTGTGTGTGTGTGTGTGTGTGTGTGTGTGTGTGTGTGTGTGTGTGTGTGTGTGTGTGTGTGTGTGTGTGTGTGTGTGTGTGTGTGTGTGTGTGTGTGTGTGTGTGTGTGTGTGTGTGTGTGTGATCAGGCCTGCCAGCAAAGGTACCCTTCTTCCCCTAAGTATGCATATATTACCACTTCTGTAACAGGAAACTATTAGTGAGCAAGAAGGATATGCAGGTTGATAAGAGGGGAGATAAGGGATATATTATCCCTCCACCATTCACCCCGACACATAATGGTCAATGGGCCAGATACAATATAAAAATGGGAAAATATACCCCATTCTCACCCTACCATCCCTTTCCCCCTTACCAGGTTAGACGTTCGATGTTAGGAGGGTGGTATATTATACCAATGGTCACTTTATAAAGGTCTTGCACTCTTCTAGCTCATGTTAAATGTTTGTATTCATTTTTTTGTATGTGTTTCTTTTATGTTCTTGTCCTTTCTTCTCCTTTTTTTTCTTTTCCTTTTTCTGTTCTTCTCCTTTTTTTCTTTTCCTTTTTCTGTTTTTCTCCTTTTGCTTTTGTTTCTTTGGTTAATATATACTGAGACCAGTCTTTTTCTGGCATATATATTACAAGAGACAATATTCAAAGCCATACAACTAGGGATATATCTGTATCCCAAAAGTATGAAGCTGTATGTTAAGGGACAAGCAATGCTCAAAGTTATGTCAATAATTTGTAGAATGGTGTGAAAATATTGGTAACCGAAAAGACTTGTATACACATAGAAGGTTGATTGTTGACTGATGAATACTAAATATATGTAAAATAAAAAAACCTTTCAATAAAAAATATTTGGTAGGGAAAAAATTGGGAACTATCATATTGCGACCTGTACATAGATTTTGGGGTTTCAAAGGTCAGTTTATGAATCCATTTGAAGGGTTAATGTTGCATGCTTTGTGAAAAATGCTAAGACAAGGATTCACACAGTGCAAAATAAAACATATATTCTTGGTGTTTGTGGGAGTATACCAGAGATAGATAGTAAAGGTCCGGAACACTGACAGCAGATATACGACCTTCAAGAATGAATATATGCTTTGTGCTTTGTCTCTCCATACTAACAAGCCGAAATTTAAACGGTTAATTTAGAAAAAGCCATGCTGAAGGAAAAATGACCTCACGGCAGAAAGGAACAGCTAACCAAACACACTGCTCTCCGTCTATAACCTATGTAACATTTCATTCCTGCTAAGAACTGAAGCTTGGAATTGTAAAATGCCTCGAGAATAAATATATTGGAACTGCAAGAAGCCTGTGTCAGGAATCTGTATTTTCACACATCAAAGATCCTATGGTATTCAAAGACTAAAAGAACACTCTCGTTTATTTTCACAGACAATTCGACTTCTATCTTCTCTCGATCACAAAGAATACGTCTTTTTGGAAGTCATCTCTGATCCTAATTTTCCTGTTAACCTCTAGTTGCTGTGGCTGATGTTACATAACCCTGTTATCATATTATATGGGTTCAGCAAAAATGTAGGGGCCTATGCACTAAAGGTTCATAAAAAAAAATCGCCAGGCCATTTATATCGCCGTTTTTTTTGAGTGTTGCTATCACGGTATTCAGAAAGCCTCGATTACCTGTCATAGCAAAATTCCCAAAACGGGCGAGTTGCCGCCAGCTTTAGGATCGGCCCTCTGAAAAGGCCTAACCCGGCGATTCATTTCTGCTGCAGAGAGAGCTCCTCAGAGAGAGCCGCCTCTCCCAGTGAAAATCTCGCCCAAAATGTATGATTTTTAATATATATTTTCATCCTAGTGTAGATGATCAGGGGGTCTCCGGAGCAGAACCAGGTTGGTTTGTGGTCTGGGGATCCCCTACTTCCCGAGATACAGGCCCTGTTATGGGGTGCCGGTATCTCCTATGCATTTAAATGTCCCGGTCACGTGACGCGGGAATCCAATGCATAGGAGATACCGGCACCCCATAATGGGGCCTGTATGTCGGGAATAAGGGGGTCCCTGGACCTCAAACCAACGCAGTTCTGCCATGGAGACCCCCTGATCATCTACACTATGAGGAAAATGTATATTAAAAAATATTTAGTAAACACCAATACACCACCCACCTCCGTGCCCCCCCATACTGTAAAACCATGATTTATTTTTTAACATACAGGATTAATACCCAAGGCCGACGGGGGTCCCTGGTGGGCCTGACAGGTGTCTGCAGGCCCCACAGTGCACCCTAGGGGGTGCCCACGGGTGTCTGGGGGTCTCAGTGTGGTCCCTGCTAGGTGCCTTGTGCCTCCAGGTGGTCCCCGCGGGTCCCCGCAGGCCCCAATGGGGTTTACGGTTGGTCCTGAGGGTGTCTGGTGTCCTCGGGTCATCCCCACAGGTGTCTGGGGTCCTCTGGTGGTTCCCACGGGGGTCTGGGTCAGATATGGATAATAGATTATTTGCCCATTATTAAACACAACATTAGCCAGCATAAACAAAGTAAATAAATACAGTTCTACTTACCACCGCCAATATGAAGGGCGTCCTCATCAGGATGCTGCAGGTCCCTGTCCTCCATTGCCAAAAAGCATACATACATAATAAATACAATCTAATGTCTCCTAACCCCTTAATCACCCTAGCGGTTAATAACCGCTATAGTAATTAAGGGGTTAACCTACCCTGCCCCGCTACCCACCCGGGAGGCCTAAGCACCCACCCCGGACCCACTATACCCACCCTGTACCCATTGAGTAGTATAGTGGTACATAATACCCATATAATAATATGAGCATGATAAGCCACTATAGCACTCAATGGGCACCCTAACCAAAATACATTAATGCACAAAAGACACAATAATAAAACATTAAAAACCACCAAAACACCACCATTCAATAAATAAAAACAATAGCCAGCTAATGCAATTAATAAAAGCATTAACCAGCTCCTTAACCCCTTAATTACTAAGATGTATTTAAATTGTATTACGCTATGTGCGCTGTTGTCTTTTTCCTTTCTCTTAATCTTCTCTGAGTTTCACCCTGAGTTCAATTGAGGGGCGCAGCAAGATAATGGAGGGGATGTCCAGGTGTGTTACACTTTTGCATTATTACTGTACATATCTTTGTCAAGATTACTTTTTGTGAGTTCCAAATCTTGAAGTGGGAGATCTAATATGTTTCTCAGATCACAGTACAGTACGTATTTTTTTCTTTCCTTTTTACTCTATGGGGTGTTTTTCTTCTTGGATCTAATTCGCAAAGACATGGACAGCCTTGGGCACAAGAATAGCACCTGTATACACAAATCTGTTCATGGTAAAGTTAGAAATTAATTTCGTGTCCACCTGCAAAACTAAACCTTATTTTTGCTACATACAGTAGATGATTTTCTGAAATTTTTTGGACTGCAATTGAACAGGATTTCATCCAATTCCATCTCACACACCTATTCATTTTCTAGACACCACAAGATGTATATATATATATATATATATATATATATATATATATATATATATATATATATATATATATTATATATATATATTTTATATATATATAAATTATATATATACAGTAATATTTGCAAATATAGGGGGAACCTAGTTCTATTCCTGGTATCAAATCCTTGTGACCTTGGTCAAGTCACTTTATCTCCCTGTGCCTCAGGCACCAAAATCATAGACAGAGACTGTCTGTAAAAATTCTTATGTGCTGTTCACCATGCACTATACAGGCAAACCCCGCATTAACGTTCGCAATGGGACCGGAGCATGTATGTAAAGCGAAAATGTACTTAAAGTGAAGCACTACCTTTTTTCCACTTATCAATGCATGTACTGTACTGCAATCGTCATATACGTGCATAACTGATGTAAATAACACATTTGTAACAGGCTCTATAGTTTCCCCCCTTGCGCACAGCTTCGGTACAGGTAGGGAGCTGGTATTGCTGTTCAGGATGTGCTGAGAGGTGCATGCGTGAGCTGCCGTTTGCCTATTGGGAGATATGCCCTTACTCGCTAGTGTGCTTAAAGTGAGTGTCCTTAAACCGGGGTATGCCTGTACTGTAATTGTGAAGCGCATTGAGTTCCACTGGGAAGAAATCACTATATAAAATAAAGTTATTATAAATCATTATTTTATAGCTAAGTAGATACATGTATCTTCTATGGACTTCTATCCCACAAGTTTCCAAAGTTACGTGCAAAGGTCGGGTAAGAAAATCAACATTTACATTTAGAGATTTGCTGTCCCACAGGAGTGATGGGAAAGGGTTTAATAGAGGATATGCCTCAACAATAAAAAAGAGAAAAGAAAAGGGAGCACACAGATACATTCATGATTGGATAAACGACTTGTAAAACTATAAATGCAAAATCCAATAAAGGGCATGTAACGGGTATTCCCCCTACCCCAATCGCAGATAGAGTGCATGTGAGGGGGTAGGGGAAATACCAGGTGTGGTACGTATACCTGCAGGTTCACAGGAGGCCTGAGCCTCCGCTGATGGGAACCTGGGGTGCTTCTCTGGAACGTTTCTTCAATCAGCGCCTCCACCTATGTGAGATTCTAGTAGTGTAGAATGGCCCTCACATAGGAACATCCATAAAATAACCAGCCCACACCAAAGGTTATGGCTAAAAGGGTTTACTATAGGGATCAGTAACATAACACGCAGTATCATCATATAGAGTATCAACAGCTCTATGCATAACAACATACATTGGGTGCAAGGGCACCAATATCCCCTTGGTTAAGGCCCTTGGCCTCTCCGCCCAATAGTAGCCCAACCATACAGTGCCCACAATAATCGGGTGCTCGGCACCAGTGTCCCAGTGTCCTGGACCCCCACCCAGATGTGTGGCAGCGCTGCTCACGTGTGTATAGTTGGTGCACTTATAGATACCTGCCCGGGCACACATCCGTGCCCGGGTGTAAAGCTCTTCAAAAAGGGTCGGACGCAGGAACAGGAATCCACCCCCGCGTGAGGTGTCTCCCTCGTGGAGCATCGCACCCACAGAATGTCTCTTGTAGTAGAGCCTGTCTGAGCCCAGACGCAGGCCGCGATCACTTCGTGCAACTGGCACCGGTGATATCACATAACACTGTACTGTAGAAAGCAACCCCCCCCCCCTCGCACTGAAAGGGGCCTTTCCTGAAACTGCCAAACTAACTGATGTGGCTGCACTGCAAGCCACACTGTCTCTTCTTATCAGAGCCCACAGCACTGCAGCTGTGTCACTGACAAGACTCAGACTCAGATATGGGCAGGGTCCCTACCTATGGGGCCGTCCCTATGAACTTACCCACTAACCTAGTGGGGAGTGGGGCCTACCTGGGCCTGGGGTATTCTCTGGCCTAGTACATCAGAGCACTGCTCTCTGTACACTACCTTCCCCAATCTCTTCCTGGATCCAACTGCCTAGCATGGTTTGTGCGCAACATTGTATCCTTCTACAACAGGAGAAGCTGCAAACTCTATTTGCTGTCTGGCTGCACGTGATGTGGGTGAAAGGGCAGTCCCCAGAGGCTGCTGGGAATTGTAGTCCACTCAGGACCTCTTCAGCATTGGGACCGCGTGCACTATCTTTACTGCGCCTGTGCAAAGCTGTAATGGCCACCTCTATGCTTGCCAACCTCTGTGCATTGCACTGCACAGGCACGAAATCCCGCGCCAACCTCAACATGGCCGCCGCGACTGCTATGCTTACGCGCAAGCCTCCGCACATGCGCGAACACATTAAACATGGCGGCGTCCTGCCGCAACTGCCACCGGGAGTCCCCGTGAACGCGCCCGCCATCGCAGCACACACGCAAGGGGGAAAGAAACCTGCAGACAGGGGGACCGGAGGGACCCTGGCTACAGGCAAATATTCCCATACAGTGTATATGCCTGTCACAAAATCACATGCTAATATATATATTATAGTATAGAAAAAATACCAGAACATACACATTATACAAATAAAGCTTTTATGCTGATCTCAACAGAAGTCGTAAGCTAATACTAAATGGGAATTCACAAATGCTTGTGGTAGACGTAAGGTTTTCCTAAATGTGAAAAAAATCTAAGGATTAAACAGGATCTAAAATGTTGCAGTAGGTAGGAAAGTGGGTCAATTAGTTCTTATCTGCCATCAAATTCTATGCCTCTATGTTTCTGTCCCATAGCAGTACAAGAGGAAGTGAGCATGGCAATGTCTGATTGCAGTATGATGCCAGCAGTTTAATCTGATGATTAATTCATCTTTTTGGTGGACTGTAAAGAGAATTGCGGGCACCACTAGCAGCTGGGTCATTTTAGTAAGCAGACCCCTTCATGAAGTGGCATTCCCATTCTGTTGGGCAATTCTACTGTTATCCTGATATTCATGGTGGCGAGCAATAAATTATTGTTTTTAGTTTCATTGTGGTTCCGCCTGCAGCCGTTTTAATTGTTATTACCTTTTTAATTCTACGGTTTGTATTAGGCCAGAAATTTTTTCAGTAAGTGAATTGATTGCACAGATACAGATTTGGGAAGGTCAGGCTCTGACATTAATGCTTGGGAGGTGTTTGGAATGAATATTTAATCACATGTTTATTACACATCCTACAGTAAACACCCACATCTTTTGACATTAAAAATATCCTGAACCAGGAAGGTGAGTTTTTTTTTTCTCTTCTAAAAGCCTGTGGTTTGAAATGCAAATGTTGGCAAAGTAAAAAGACACAGGGCAACACCCAGTACTATATCAATTATTCTTCATTACTTAATTCCAGGTAGCATTTTTATGGGTCAACATGCTGTAAGAGTTCTTTATAGATAAAATTGGAATACAAAGTTTTCCAAAGTACAGGTCTGTTTTGCAAGTGTACTGTCCAGGAGCAACGCAGCCACTAAAGTTTTGAACTACATTACTCAGGTTTCAAAGCTTTATTCATTGGTATTTTAAAGTATAAGATATTTTCTATCTAAAAGCATGTGAATGGTACATACTGCACGGTATACTAGCAGAAAGTATTTTCAGTACAGATAGCTGTAAATGTGTCTCAATAAATTCCATGACTTATGTGACTGCATTGTCACGGATATGTTTTTACTGGGCACTACCATACTGACTATGATAGAGTTTGGTAAAAACTTGCCAAATTGTTTCCGTTTTTTGAGATATACACAGTGTAGAATTCAAAAACTCAACAAATACTTGCTGTGAGAATACTGATTTTAGAAATGAAGGGTTAGTCATGTTTATCGGTGTTGTTTATCTTTTTAATCATTTAGGTCACTGGGATAGAGAATCTGGGATCAATGTAACGTTTTGTTTCCTTAATATATTCCCATGTGGGCTTTTTGGTTAGGTTATCGTAACATGTAGCATCCAGTTGCTGTCCATGCGTCTCCTTTTATTATCCTTACTATTTGTGTTCATCTTTTCAGCAGACTTCCTAGCTATGTTTATCTTTTAAGTACATTTATTGCCCTTGTTTGTCACTCTCTCTTTAGTGCTGAAAGGTTTGACCTCAACCCTCCATTGTGGATTGAAAAAGCAGTCAGTGCCACCAACAGCTTTCCCAGGTCCCAGAACTAGAGTCTCCACCCAGGTTGAAGAGTGAGGGGTGTCCAGTCCCCTTTGTCTGTGGCTCTACAAGTTCCCCTCTCTCTCTCTCTACCTCCCCTCTCTGTCATCTGAAAAGTCTTATATTCTACAATTTTATTCAGACATTTGGTGAATAACTGAAAGTATTTTACTAGCAGACTATGTCAAGATAGCCCTTTTCCTGTCATTTGTTAGGGTAATCTATAATCAGTTGCGAGATATTCTCTTTTTTTCTACTGTTCATAAGCTTATATAACCCATTAAAAATGTTGCTGATTATAACACCTTGTCTGATAAAAGTATACTTTATTAATTAGAAACTATGCATTTTCACTAACTGAAAATCCGAAGACAACTCCTGAACCGTTTTTTGCATTCCTGCATAGTTCCCAATTTATTATGCAGATGTTAAATACTGATTTAAACCCATCAAGTTAAAATATAACGTATTAATATATTAGGCTGAATGCATTAACTTTGATCCCAAAGCCTTAAAATGGCAGTCCCACACAGGCAAAAAAATAAACCAACTTCTAAATGTAATTGACTTCCTTAGAAAAGTGCAATCACCTTGAGATAAGTAAACATTTTACGTAATGAATTAAAGGAAAAAATAAACTGGCTCCTCTGTATTTTGAATCTTAGGCCGTGCTTATACCAAATGTGGGCGGGCGCCACCAAAACAAATGCATGTTTTTCACTGAGCGCGACTTTGCGCATGAATGAGGTGGCCAAGCGTGCGAATTTAGAGCAGATCTCAGAAATTGATTTTCCCGAGCGACGGCTGCATCATGGCCATGTCACATGAGCGGTTCAGCCAATGAGGGCGAACCGCTCATGTGATGTCATGGCCACGCCTCGGCATGCCTCCCTGTCGCCTCCCTATGCCACCTGCCTGCAGTGCAGGTTTCGGGTATGCGCATCGCCCTGAGGGAGCGCGCGCACCCTGCCGGATCGGGTATAATCGCAGCCTAACTTAGTAAGAGTAGTCTAATAGTTACTTTACAAACAAAGAACAATCTGGGCTGGGATAGCTTGTCCTCCACCAGTATGCTGTTTTTAACTAAAAAATAAAAAGGAATTCTTTATTTTTCTCATCTGAGAATTTTTCTGCTCCGTATGTTTGAGTTTCCCTATTTGAGATGTATAGAAGATTGCGGATAGTAGCGCGCTGCATTGAAACTATAATGGGTTAGGATCTTGCTCTTTTGATTATACTATTGACTGCCATCAATGAAGTGCTTAACTTGAACTTATTGCTTGAAGATGTCTGGTTTAACAAAATGGACATCAATCACCTGCATTTAACCTATTAAACAATCGATTTAGAATTGGCTAACGACTGTGAAGTTGCAGCGTAAACTCATTGCGCAGGTGCTAAATGGTGGTTTGAGTCTGGTAAAAACTAGACCCCGATTTAGGGTTGACCAAAAATAGGTGCAAAACACTGTTGTGTGGGACACATTAATGTAATGCCTTAACGCAGGGGTGCGCAAAAAAATTCCTTCCCCCCCCCCTTACCTTGTCTCCAACGTTCTGACGTCATGTGATGCACGTCACCATGACTTCATGTGACCCAGTGGCGTCATTTGCCACGGCGTTGCTAGATGCCGCCAGAGACACGGTAAGGGAATTTACAGAGGCCTTGCACGCGATCACCCGGCATTTAATTTAAATGCTTTGTGGGTGAGTGCAGGGTCTCTGGAAGCACCGCACCACTCCCAGAAAATCTCGCACCCCCCCCCAGTTTGAGCACCCCTGCCTTAACTGACAGAGTACAGGCATGCAGGTCTAATTTTTAAATGCTCTCCTGTGGACATTCACACATTACATTTCATTTCTTGTATTAACAGCCAATTTAGAGTTCTTAAATTCAGAACACTTCTTAATTATTCACCAAGTAGAGATGGGTGAATTGTTTTTTTGCGGATTTGGATCCGCCTTGAATCCGGCAGTTCCACTGATCCGCAGATTTCCGTGAATCACTCTCCAAAGTGAAATCCGCAATTCTGGATTTTTTTCCCCAGAGGCAATGAAAAATCCATTCCCAGACGAATTTTTGACAATCCGCAGTTGGATTCTGATTCCATCTGCGGATTATTAAAAAGAGAGAGAGTCCAATTTCTTTATTTTGTACACTAATGTCTTGTGTGGAATCATATCAAAAGCATTTGCAAAGGGATTTAATGGGATTAAAGGGATTTAATGCATCCTGTACAATCTATATAAATGACAATGCACAGATCTGGTCTAATAAAATGAAAATGTGTAACATCCAGATAGTACCAAGCATATTCGTCTGCAAATAATAATAGTGCTTGCTTGTCAAACCACAGTTACAATCCCTAGAGAAGCAGAGGTGGCACCCATTTTCTTCTAACCCAGTAGAGTGAGGTTGCCCATGTTCTGTTCAACTTTTATTTAATGTCACCTGGCCTCAGTAACACATAGCCCTCAGTACATATTATAACTTTGTGCTTGAAGTGCTTTCAAGGTTACAAATACAATCAATTAAATAGCTATACCTTGGAGGTATGCTGTTAGTAGACAATAAGCACTGCAACCCGTCAGCTGGTTTAGCTCACACTACTAGAACTGTGACCTAGAAAAGTAGGGTTTGTGGGTTCTAAGCCTGTAGGATCTCACATGATTATGGTCATTAGGCTTATTATGAACTCTATGTAGTTGGTATGAAAATCCTTTTAGGAAGTTTGGGACGGGACTCATTTAAATATACTTTCCAGACATTAGCATATCGCTCAGATGCATGTGTAACTAATTTATTTGGAGGGACACTTGAGGGGATACATATACAAATGACGACTGCTAATAAGATTAGAAAGCTCTCTCTCAGAGAAAGAATTTAAACCATTAATGCATTTGGCATGCCCACAGAGGAGGTAAAATAAAAGAGGCACAGCATAAAACCTACCATCATTATGAAAATTGTTGAGCTTTTCTTGAGCCTACAAAAACACATTACAACAGCCATACTAACACTGACCAAACTGTACTGCACTTCAGAGTGCATGAGTATCTCAACCTGCCTTTCCCCCCACACCCCTAAGCTGGCATTGAGGGCACTGCTCTCTAGTATTGAATGATTTGTCAGGTTCCTTTAGGATCAACAGGCTATTAATGACACAAAAAAAACTAAAATTGTATCAGTTAGCTCACTTCCCAAATATTGTGGGAGTAGTGGACTGTGCGCGGAAAGATTTAAAATAGCATTCACACTTTTGAATTCATGTTAAACAATTAAGCATTATGTTGCAACAATGTGTATATCAGTTTGGTGATTTAAGATATTTTATATGGGTTAATGTTAATTTAAATAAATATTGTATTAGTACTATGTTATCAGTAGATTTTATTTAAAATAAAAAAATTGTTTTTATAATATTAAGTTGTGACCTATGACAGCATGTTAAATGTTACGTGCCACCTTTATCACCACTCACCTACACGTGCATTCACCAAACATACTCATGACACTGGACATTACATGAAATACATGTATACAGAAATGAAAGGAGCCACACACAATCATTGACTCACTGAAAAATAGTATCGTATTTTGTTATGAATTATGTATATGTAGAAAAGAAAATGATGATATTCCCTTGCTCTTGGTAGGAGGTATGATTTGTGTTTTGACTCTGTGTCAAGCAACCCGTGGTGGAGCAGACTCAGGTGGTGGGACCTGAGATGGGGCCAGTGCAGAATGTATGCATGAGCTAACTAAGCAACAGCTTAGGGTCTCACAATATGAGGGGCCTCAGAAAATAATAAATGCATTTCAAGTTTTAAAATCGGATGATAAATAAAGAAGCTATGGGAAAAAGAAGATACGCTATAAATATGAACATTTTCGTTGTATTGTATGTCTTTATTTATATAGCACCATAAATGTACATAGCGCTTCAAAGTAGTAATACATGTTGTAATCATATAAATAACAAATAATATATATAACAGGTCATGGGAATAAGTGCTTCAGACATAAAAGTAACATTAAGGAAGAGGAGTCCCTGCTCCGAGGAACTCACAATCTAATTGGTAGGTAGGGGAACATATAGAGACAATAGGAGGGAATTCTAGTAAGTGCGTCTGCAGGGGGCCAAGCTTTATGTATCATGCGTCCAGGATAATCCAGTGCTATTCATATGCTTCTTTAAGCAAATGTGTCGTAAGGTGGGTCTTAAAGGTGGATAGAGAGGGTGCTAGTCGGGTATTGAGGGGAAGGGTATTCCAGAGGTGCGGGGCAGTCAGTGAGAAAGGTTTAAGGTGCGAGAGGGCTTTAGATACAAAGGGGGTAGAAAGAAGACATCCTTGAGAAGAACGCAAGAGTCGGGATGGTGCATAGCGAGAAATTAGGGCTGAGATGTAAGGATGGGCAGAAGTGTGTAAAGCTTTAAAATTGAGGAGGAGAATTGAGTGTGAGATACGGGATTTGATCGGAAGCCAGGAGAGGGCTTTCAGGAGGGGAGACGCGGAGACAGATTTAGGAAAAAGTAGAGTGATTCTGGCAGCAGCATTTAGGATAGATTGTAGGGGAGACAGGTGAGAGGCAGGAAGGCCGGACAGCAGGAGGTTGCAGTAAGTAAGTACGAGACGGGAGAGAATGAGGGCCTGAGTCAGAGTTTTAGCAGTCGAGTAACAGAGGAAAGGGCGTATCTTTGTGATATTGCGGAGGAAAGAGCGACAAGTTTTAGAAATGTTTTGAATGTGAGAGAATGAGAGAGAGGAATTGAGTGTGACCCCTAGGAAGTGTGCTTGGGCTACTGGGTGAATGATCGTATTTCCAACAGTAATGTGGAAGGAGGTAGAAGGGCCAGGTTTGGGTGGAAGTATAAGGAGCTCTGTTTTTGACATGCTAAATTTCAGTCGGCGGATGGCCATCCAGGATGATATTCCAGAGAGGCATTCAGAAAGTTTGGTCTGTATAGCAGGTGTAAGGTCAGGGGTTGAAAGGTAAATTTGTGTGTCGTCAGCATAGAGGTGATATTTAAACCCAAAAGATGTGATTAGGTCACTTAGAGAGTGTGTAAAGAGAAAAGAGAAGGGGTCCCAGGACAGAGCCCTGGGGTACCCCCACAGAGAGATCAATAGAGGAGGTGTTAGCAAAAGAGACACTGAAAGTACGATGGGAGAGGTAAGAGGAGATCCAGGATAGAGCTTTGTTCCAAATACCAAGAATATGGAGAATGTGAAGGAGAAGAGGGTGGTCCACAGTGTCAAATGCTGCAGAGAGGTCGAGTAATATGAGCAGAGTGTAATGACCTCTGTCTTTGGCAGCATGGAGGTCGTCAGTTATTTTAGTGAGGGCTGTTTCAGTAGTGAGCAGTGTGGAAGCCAGATTGTAGAGGGTCTAAAAGAGAATAGGTGTTGAGAAAGTGTAGCAATTGAGAATACAAGACGTTCAAAGAGTATGGAGGCAAAGGGCAGGAGGGAGAAAGGTCGATAGTTAGAAGGACAGGTAGGGTCAAGCTTGCTGTTTTTGAGAAATGTTATAACGGTTGCATGCTTGAAGGAGGATGGAACGGTACCAGAGTAGAGGGAAGAGTTAAAAATCTGTGCGAGCATAGGTATTATAGAAGGAGCAAGAGGTTTTAGGAGATGGGAGGGAATGGGGTCAAGAGGGCAAGTGGTAGAGGGAAAAGAGGAGATCAGCAGTGACACATCCTCCTCCGAGATAGTGGAAAAAGAGTCAAGAAAGGCAGGAGGAGAGTTGGCAAGCAGTGTGGGATGGGAGGAGGCAACAGATGGGATGTTCTGACGTATGGATTCCACCTTTTCCTTAAAAATGTCAGCAAAGTCCTGAGGTGAGATGGAGGAAGAAGAGGAGGCAGCCGAGGGTGGTCTGAGTAGAGAGTCAAAGACAGAAAAGAGTCGGTGTGGGTTATACTTGTGTGTGTTGATTAGTGATGAAAAGTAGGTTTGTTTAGCCTGAGGGCAGAGTTGAAACAGGACAGCATAAATTTGTAGTGAATGAAGTCTGCGAGCGTATGAGATTTCCTCCAGAGGCATTCAGAGGAACGAGTGGAGGAATGCAGCATGCGTGTGTGGGAGTTTAGCCAGGGTCTGGGGTTAGAAGGGCGAGGACGGCAGAGAGAAAGCGGGGCATGAAGATCAAGAGAGGAAGATAAGGCAGAGTTGTAGTTCCTGACCAGGTTGTCAGGGTCTGAAGCAGAACTGAGAGAGGAGAGGGAGGAGCATAAAGTGGAATCAAAAGCTGGTAGGTTAATAGAGCACAGGTTTCTGCAAAAACGAGGGCGAGATGGAAAGAAGCGAGAGAGAGAAAATGAGATGAGGTGATGGTCAGAGAGAGGAAAAGGGGAAATAGAGAAATCGGAGAGAGAAGTTTTTAGTGAAAACCAGGTCTAGGTAGTGGCCATCCTTGTGGGTGCTGGCTTCAGTCCACTGTTGAAGGCCAAAAGAAGAGGTTAGAGAGAGAAAGCGGGAAGCCCAAGGGAGAGAGGTGTCATTAATGTGGCAATTGAAGTCCCCAAGGAGAAGAACAGGGGAGTCGGAGGAGAGAAAGAAAGCCAGGATTCAAAATGAGAAAGGCAGAAGGGGGATGAGTAGCGGTAGGTGGGCGATAGATGACCGCCACGTGGACAGGGAGAGGAGGGAAGATCTGGACTGTGTGAACCTCAAAGGAGGGAAAAGCAAGAGGGAGGAATAGGAAGCGTTCGGTAACGGCAGAGAGAGGAGAGCAGGAGCCCCACGCCTCAACCCCTGCCATCAGGGTGCGGAGTGTGGGAGAAGGAAAGGCCACCATAGGAGAGGGCAGCTTCCAGAGCAGTCAGACTGAGTGAGCCAAGTCTCAGTTATAGCAAATAGAAGCAGAGAGTTAGAGAGAAAGAAGTCATGCACAGAGAGGAACTTGTTGGAAAGGGAGCGAGCATTCCAAAGGGCACAGGAGAAAGGGAGAGGAGGGGTGGCAGAGGATGGGTATGAGGTTGGAGGGGTTGACACCAGAAGGAGTAGCAGTTGCATGTGGGAGGTGAGGACGAGAGCAAGTAGAAATAAGGCAGGGACCAGGATTGGGAGAGATATCCCCAGAGGCAAGGAGGAGAAGCATGGATAGTAAGAGAATGTGTGAGGATTTGTAGGGGTGTGTTTTAGTGCAGGGGGTATAGCTGGGGGTTGTCAGAGGGCGCAGATAAGAAAGGAGTTCATGTGAACTGAGAAGTGGTGAAGAAAGGAGAGATGAAGATATATGAATAGAGTTAGAGGCACAAGGAGGCTGGTGGAAGGAAGTGCATAATTTGAAAAGAAGTGAGGTCACAGCAAATATAAAAAGTAAAGGTGGCATCACAGCAATCGTTAAGTACTGAGATGTGTAGTCTGGGATGATATCCTCCTTTCCAGCATAGATCAAATGCAGGAATCAGAAGCAGTAGGTGTTGTCCACTTTTCCACTTCTTTTTGAACTTCCTTTTAAACTTCATCACTATTTTAAACATTTCTCCTTAAGAGCATGGCTGCAGGCAGCTATGGCTGCTGTGAGTTTACTTATATACTTTTACAAAGTCACCTGGCTGGCCCAACCAACTTAATTAGCACATGTGAGGGACGTTAAAGCAAATGGTTTTCTAAGATGGGGTGTTGTCTTGCCCACGTGTGAAAGCTGTATTAAATTATGACACAGCAGGGGATGCTTTGGAGACAGACAATATTTGAAATATGTTTTTACCTAAATAGAACTATCGTTCAAATATGACCCCAAGCATTGTGCATTGATAGCCTACGAAGTTTGTCACTATCAATTGAAGACATCATCAATGACTTTGCTCTCCAAAAATCACCAAAGAAAATGTTTTAATATTAAAATGTATGTGATGTGCAAACACTGTTCATTTTAGCTTTACATAGTCATCTTTGTATATAACAATTTTAATATAATGCTTTACTTCATTTCAGTTTCATGTTTATATTTTCAATCGTCCCTTCAATCAGAATAATAAATCTGTTTCTAATTTTTGGGGCCTCTTAAACTTAACATAGCTTAGAGCTCTGGATGGGGCAGAGGACATGGTTGGCTTTGTCCTAGTCAGGAGGAGGAACCTTGCCACAGTCACTTATGCTGCAAGAGATACGCCAATGTCACAGATGTTCATTTGTACGTGTGATTGGGTGACCAACCTGTGGCCTGCGACGGCATTTGAAAGAGCCTGACTGATGGAGCAAAAAGAAAAACCGACTGAAAAAAAAAAAAATCAATTAAGGAAAGAAACAATACAAAATTAAAACACACAACAGGGAAAACGAATGAATATTAACATCAATTTTGAAAATGAACACAATTTTAAACATTCTTTAAAAATAAGAAACATCAAATCAATTTAAATAATTTAATTGCAATGCACATTATTCTCCATATTAGTAAGCAGATATTTCCGGCAACATACATTTTTAAACATAAATACAGATCGGTAAAGACAGATGCTCATGTGGGCGCCATCTGCTTCTGTTATGAACCTCAAAAATGAATCCTTATATTGAGAAACTGTTAACTGAAATGCAAGTTCAGAAAGCACATGTAGACAATTTAAATTGAGATGTTTTTTTCTATTATATTATTATTTCACGTTTTCTTCTCAATAAAAAATGTTTGTAATATTTGAATGTTTTTATTATCTTTGTTTCACTTTGGTGTTGTTTACCTATTAATTTAAACCGAATGCAGGGGGCAGTAGGACAGAAACCTGTCAAAAAAAGTGCCTATTTATTAGCACGCCAGGAATAAAAAAAAAAAAATATACGTTTTCCACACCTTGTATAGTGCATCTCTTGCAGCATGGATTCTATGGTTACTAGGATCTTACCAACCTCTATTAATAACTGGACGGAATGAGTCAAGGTTTTGGTTCCAAGCCAACAATTCCATGCTCACACTGGTCTTCCAGTCTTTCTATGTGCAGATTGCACTGCTCCGACAGCAGTTTGTCCTCCGTTAATTGTCATCTCTCTGGGTGCTAAACAGGATTAGTTCAGACACACTACAGGGATACCTTTGCTAGGTACACATATGGCCCAGGCATCAATGTCAGATAACTTTCTCCTTACTGTTGAGGAACCATATTAGCCTGTGGGGTGGCTTGCAGAACACAAGTAGAACTACTCCTGTGCAGTCTGTAGTATCACTTACTCCTCTAGCTGGTGGGCGAAGGGTTCAAAAATCACTGCTTCAGCTGGTGCAGGTGGAATGTGCTGTGAAGGCCCTGTTATTGAATACGGTTAGAGTACATTAACTGAAGACATCTCGTATACACAATAGTCACATTACATATAATATTTCCTCAGGTGTAGCACAAGTAATATTTTGTCATTAAAAAAATGTAGTATGTTAGGTTTCTAACAAAGGTAACCTGTTGATATGCAATATATACCTTGCTTTGCCTTTTTAGCAAGTAAATATGTTAATGATAGTCGCATTTTTATTTGGCTGCTTTACCAGCTAGACATTGGTGTTCAGGTTACAGTGGTACCAAGGACACTCATTACTATCACCTCTGGGATATGCACCTCTATCAGTTGATAAACCTGCACTGATTAACCACTTCCATCTGTATGATCTCACAGGTAAACCATAATTTCTTTAGCCTTCCTTTTAATGTCACTCCTGTGCTTCTTGAACTACTCTGAAAAACGAATGTTGATATGTAAAGCAGAAACCTGTAGAACAGAAAGACATGCAATACTGGTATACAGTTGACAGGAACTGAGGGTTCTGTCTTTAAATCACATTTAAAACTCAATTTCCCTAAATAAATGTGCAAAAAAGGATGACGTTCACTTAACGTTGCAAGGTCCCCCCGAGTACCAGGCCTCTTGATGTTGAGTGATCATCATTAGGGAAAATGTGGTTAATATCATGATGAAAAGCAAAATATCTGCACTTGCAAGCACTAAAGCTTCAGACAATGAATTTGAGTCTTTTCCTTGTGTGTGAAAAGCATTTCTACTGTGCACCTTTGGGATCAAGTAAGCAATGCCTACTAGGCTAATGGGATAATTCTATATATGCCATAGCAGCTGCCCGTGCCTTTTTTTGGACAAAAGTTCCCATTCAAATCTATGGTGATTTTTAGTCAAAAAATAGCCTGAAAGAGACGCATGCGCGACGGTGAGGCGAATGGAGACTTGATCCCTGAGCTCCGCTTCCACCGGCGTAATTTAATCAATTAAAAGCGGCAGAAAGACAATCATCGCGGGACACTATACGGCAAAATATCCCTAAAAGCCTAGAGATGGCTATAGGCAAATATAAACGCAGCAAAAGCCAGCCGGTCCCAACCTATTTCAGGAAGAAAGGAGTAACCCCGGCAAACAAGCCAGAGATTCCCGCGCAACCGGCTAATATGGACCCTGACTTAGATCCCCCCCGCTGATGAAGACGGAGACGAAGAAGTGGTACGACGAAAAGACCTAAAAGAATTTTGTGCTCAAATGAAAAAATTCTTCAAAACAGAATTGTGGGCCATCAGAAAGGACGTTGATGCACTGGGAGAGTGGACTGACTCCCTTGAAACTAAGTCGGATGAAACAATCACTGCCCTGACAGACACAAGACCAAGTAGCTATTCTGAACGACAAGGTCAGGTTCCTGGAGGAAAAGATGGAAGATGCGGAAAACCGAGACAGGAGATGTAACATCAGGCTGCGGGGAGTCCCTGAAAATATTACTGACCCTGAAGAATTCACCACTAAATGGCTTGAACACCTCTTCCCGGACAAATTCGAAACGGAACTCTTGCTTGACAGATGTCACAGAGCTTTACGAGGGAAACCTCAAAGTGGTGATCCCCCCCCCCCCCCCCCGAGATATTGTGACCCGTTTTCATCATTATCGCACTAAAGAGGAGGTCTGCAGAATTGCTAGAGAGGCCAAGACATTGGAGTTTGAGGGGGTCAAGCTTCAAATCTACCAAGATTTGGCCCCGGCCACCCTCACCAAGAGAAGAGCTCTAGCCCCCGTTATTAAGACGCTAAGGGATCACAACATCAGATACCGATGGCTGTTCCCATGTGCATTATTAACAATTAAAAACGAAGTGGCACATACCCTGAGGAGACCAGAGGACGGAGAAGGATTCCTCACCAAGCTCGGAGTCACGGTGATTCCCCAAAGCCCCTCTCATCTACCAACCGCCAGCACGAATGCCCCAGAGTCCACCTGGAACAAAGTGGGGACCGCCCGCGCTAAGAACGGAGCTGCTCCTGAGGCTTCAGGCTCCGACTGATCTCTTCCCCCAAGTGTCCGCACCCTCCCAGCTCATCCAGAGAGAGGGTTGACCCCAACCTGATCTATAAACACTGCCAGACACCGAGGAGACTTACCCCGATTCCTGAATATCTGTTATGATCCGGAGCTGATCCGTGCACGACCAGGGAGCGGCGGCCATCTTCCCCCGAACCTCCCCTGAGTCGAGCGGGAACTGTTGGATTTGGCGCGCTTGGGTGCTGACGTCATCTACACGTGCTGTCCTGACGCGAGATCTCGGATACCCCGTGATGACGCCAGGATGGACAAGATCTCGTCACAAGAGGATGCGATACTACAGTTCCGGTGTCAAAGGTGGCGGAGGATATTCACTCTCAGTTCACACCAGACAAGGCGATGGCCCGGCTATAATAAAACAGACTTTTTGTTGTATCTTTTTTTTCCCCTTTCCCTAGCTATAAATAGTCAACCTGGGTTATAGTTTAGAATAGACGTATCAGACAGGGTTAGGTAGAATAAAGAGGGTAACACTGTTCTACATAGTCAGGTGGTCACAGCTTATAGGTAAGATAAGGTTTAGCTCTACAAAGATAAATTCATAAGGAACTATCTATATCTAGAGGGGTACACATATAGTAGTCATAGTTAGGTTAGAGGGGTCAGTATTTAGATATAACCTTATAGATAAATATAGGTACAGGTACAGGTAGATAGGAACAGTTACAAACACTCGCAGGGGTACATAGGTTCACATAAGGTTTAGAGTTAAATAGGGAGTTAAAATGGGAATGACAGTTAAAGACAGTTTTTCACCGAACGTCACTTAGGCAGTATTTACTAATTAATAAATATTAGATAATAGGTGATAGGAACTATTAGATAACTAAAATAGCTTAGTGGCTTAATAGAATAATCTCTAGGTAATATGTACTATCAAGAAGAATAATACTGTTAATATTAATATCACTATATCTTTGATTTATTAGTAATTCTCAGATATAGGTGAGTGACTGGTATTACTGTTCTCATAATATGTTACCAAATACATTCTTACTGTGGATGATTATTAATGTTATTGTTATGGAGGGTTATTATTGATTATAATTATTAGCATTTTAGTAGAAGAGAATGATAGGATAATAATAAGGATAAGTAATTAGTGCTTAATCGGTTAAAGGATGATTTACGGTGATAACAAGATTCACATGACAGATAATTAAATGTTTTTGTTTAAATAGAGAAATCACAGAGTATAAGATCTATCTAGATCTAGATCTCTATGTCCACATAAATACACTTAACTATCCTAATCTCAGTTTCAACTTGAAAGCTATCGGTGATATACATGGTGGGAATTCGCAGTTTATTGTAAGTACAGGCATACCCCGGTTTAAGGACACTCACTTTAAGTACACTCGCGAGTAAGGACATATCGCCCAATAGGCAAACAGCAGCTCGCGCATGCGCCTGTCAGCACGTCCTGAACAGCAATACCGGCTCCCTACCTGTACCGAAGCTGTGCGCAAGCGGGGACACTATAGAGCCTGTTACACATGCGTAATTTACATCAGTTATGCACGTATATGACGATTGCAGAACAAGAACAGTACATGCATCGATAAGTGGGAAAAGGTAGTGCTTCACTTTAAGTACATTTTCGCTTTACATACATGCTCTGGTCCCACTGGGAAGTATCTATTATAAAGAATTCACTCACATCAGGGTGCTCCCTGATGTCCCCCATTTGGAACCCCAGGTTTGCACCCGGCCTAATAGGTAGCAATAGCTCAATCTGGAAATTAAAAGGATACAACAGAATCAAAGATCTGGAGGGTTATAATCTGAAGATTAAAACATTCGACCACGTCAGATTAGAAAAAGATATACCCCATGCAGAATTTTTTAAATACCTCCAGCTCAGAGCATTTTAGAACAAGAAAGATTCCACGGAGGAAGAAACAGAGCACAGCATATGAAGAAGGGCGCTAGACACCGATATAGTAAATAAAAATCCTTTAATCCATGGTAGACATCATGGTATGGGATAGGTAAAAGGAAACCACTTTGCTCAGATTCTCTCCTAAACAAAAAGGTGGGGGGGGGGGGGCACAGTGGAAAATGTCCCTATTTAACTTTGCCCAGATAGGTTGTTTTGTTGCAGAAGTCAGAGGAGTGCAGATCGGGAGTGAAGAACCGTCATATATTCCAAGCACCTATAAATGAAGCAGGCGCGAGTTGCGCAAGAAATCAGTTCAAACAGATTTCTTGGCGCGACATGCCGGTCACGTGAGCGGTTCGCCCAATGATGGTCACTGGCACGCCCATAGACACCCACGGATGGCGCGCGTACCATGGCCGAAAAAAGCACCTGCCTCAAGCGGGTGACGTCACGGCCGCGCACACCTCCGCACGGGCGAAGGCACCATGGCCCCAGTTCAAGATGAATCTTTGTATTGCTCTTGCACATATTGAATACACCCACTCAAATGTTGGTGTCCTTACCAAAAAATATTCAGATCTCAACAGCAATGCTAAAGGTTAGGGGATCTGTATGTTTAGAGAGTGCTTGGTATACGTTCTTCCTTTCTCTCTATTACCTACCAAAGACATCTAACCACATAGAAGAAAAAAAAAAAAAAAAAAAGCTTTGCTTCCATGTGTAATCATTGGTGCATAGAATACGTTCTGTACAAAGCCGGTTATATAATGCATACATCTGTGAACTCAATTTTTGTTTGTGACGCCTGAAGGTAAAGAAAATTAATGTACTTCGGAAAAACCGTGACAGAAATAGAATCAAAATATTGTTAGGAACAGAATATATAACAAATATTGAAGTTTACACTAAAGTCATGATTATGTGTGTATTGGTTTAGCTAAAATTGCTACTGAAGACTGATTTTTAAATGAAAACAATAATAGTAAAGACTAGCTGATATACCCAGAGTTGCCCGGGCGTGGAAGGGCAGGGGGCATGGAGTGGAAGGGGGGGGGGGGGGCAAAGGGCAGGGAGGGGGGGCAGGCAAAGGGCAGGGAGGGGGGGGGGGCAAAGGGCAGGGGGGACTCAATCCCCCCCACACACACAATCCCCCCCCACACACACACACAATCCCCACACACACACACAATCCCCCCCCCACACACAATCCCCCCAACCCTCCCCCACACACACACACACTCAATCCCCCCACACACACACTCAATCACTACCCCCCCACCACCACCACCACCACCACCACCAACACACACACACTTAATCAGTCCACAATTTCACCTGGGGGGGGCGACATGCTCCGATCCCCCAACACCCCATGCTGCTGAAAACGGGAAGCAGACAGGAAGAGAAGGAGGGCTTGTCTGTGTGCAGAGAGAAGCCCCGCCCCTCTGCAAGACACAGACATAGAAGCAGCACGGAGCGCCCCCAGGTTTCCCTGCAAGCTGCTCGCGCCCCCCCTACATAATCGTGCGCCCCCCAAGGAGGCACGCCCCAAGCTAATGTATGTAACACCCCCCCTACCTAGTGTGTGTGTGTGTGTTTTTGTGTGTGTGGCCCGTCACTCCGCCTCACGCCAATGAGAGGTGTGCGGGGGCAAGCGGCCCAAGGGACCAATGAGATTTCCCCTAGAGACACCGGACATCCAGACAGGCATACAGTGCTTTCACTAATATAGTATAAGATAAGGTAATTTAAGAAGCATTTTTTTGCATTCGGTCATCATGTACAAACTTGAATCTAGCAATATTGCATTTCTGTTTTGCATGAACGGATTGCTTTTTAGTCATACACTCGACCTTTGATCTTCGTCGTGCCAAAGGATAAGACTATATTAAGAACAGAATGCAAAGTACTAGCTTAGTACTAATGCTCTTGCGGTCACAAATGACAAATTGTAAATCAACAAACTCAGCTTACAATTGGAGATAGATGAAAACAAAACCAGCTTTTATTTCTTTTTAGAATTACAATTTAAAGTATTTTATATTTCCATTTTAAGTCCCGTAACATAGTGGGCGCGCGCGCGCCTGTGCGAACGCTTGTGCACGTGATGCACACTTTTTGTGTCTACGGTCCATGCTGCTGTGAGCGACAGGCTTGGAAGGTACTGTGTGTGTGTGTGTGTCTCACAGTGTCACTGGGTAAGGTGTGTGCTCGTGCGCGCGTGTGTGTGTGTATACTAATTTTTTTTTTTTTAAAAGACACGCTGTGAGAATAAATGATTTATTAATATTGTGCACACAAACATATATACATTGTGGTAGCGGAGCGAATACTTACTTTTCGGAGTCTTCTCCGCTGTCAACCGGCTCCACGCTCACTGACGTGCGCAGCCCTAGCATACAATGGCTGGCGAACCACAGCCAACTATAACGTCCGCGTGCCCACTATATTACGGGCTTTAGAGTGGTTAAAGAGATAGCACTCACAGTAATGAGTATAGTAAACAAAGCTTAAAATGTTCATGTTCACTCCCAAAATCATGCCATTAGTCTAAAATAGTGTGTGTAAAATGGAGCCACCTTGCAGAACCTGCAATGTTTTTCACCTATACCAAACAGTTTATATGTATATTCTGGGTGGCTTATATAGTGCTATAAAAATAAAATAGACAAATACAGTACTTTTAAAATCACTTTTTGAACATCTGAAATGTTTTCTTTATTTTTAGTTACAATAGGACTTTAAATAAGGTGAGTGTAGAAAGGGTGGCTGTCAAAGTTTGCCCAACAACAGTGGCACACTTTATATGTGCAAGCACATCACAAAAGGCGACAATGTTAAGGATGGACAAGAACAGCAAGTACAGTAGTAAAAGTTACCCTAAACTTCAGGTTATACTGGCAGGATATACAGTACTTTATTCAACCCGGTTGCTGCCATAGGAGCCTGCAACTCATCTCTGCAATGTGTTGCAGGACCTGCTGGCTGAGAAAGGGTTAAAAAATATTGATCCGATTTAAAAAGTGATCAAGATGTAAAACACTTATTTAAAATAATACTAAAAAGTACTCATGAATGCAACCGTAGTTGTTAAAGTAACAGTTTTATTTATAACAGTTTGAAATACAGCCATAGAAGATACTTAATAGTCTATCAGGAAAGTGCTACAAGATTTAGGTTAATAATTTACATTAAAAAAAAATTGACATGACAAAAGGGGGAGATATAGCACCTCTCCAGATATATCAACCGAAAAACATTTTTGCAGCATTTAACAAGTATAATCCAATAAACATTTTCACCAGAAATCATACAAAAATATTCAAAACGGTGTCCAAGTACAGGAAACCGTCTCAATGCGTATTGCCAATAAAGTCCCTTTGAATTGTGTTTCATTAACATGATGAGCATAGTATTTATTTAGGATCCTAGTTTATAAAATAAAAAAACACCTTATTAAATACCCCCCATTTCAAACTTAATCTAATATTTAACATTGTGCAATACACCATCCACTTTGTGCATTCAGACACCTTTGCTATACCACTTATATTATATGTGGAAATACTAATCTGTCCTTACAGACATTCAGGGTTTACCTGAATTTTGGTTGAACTAAAAAACAAAAACAAAAAAATTGCAATTTGTTTTATACAGGCATACCCCGCTTTAAGTACACTCACTTTAAGTACACTCGCGAGTTAGTACATATCACCCAATAGGCAAACGGCAGCTCACGAGTGCGCCTATCATCAAGTCCTGAACAGCAATACCGGCTCCCTACCTGTACCGAAGCAGTGCGCAAGCAGGGAGACTATAGAGCCTGTTACAAATGCGTTATTTACATCAGTTATGCACATATATGATGATTGCAGTACAGTACATGCATCTATAAGTGGGGAAAAGGTAGTGCTTTACTTTAAGTACATTTTCGCTTTACATACATGCTCCGGTCCCATTGCGTACGTTAATGCGGGGTATGCCTGTACTGCATATTCAAAATCCTGTTTGGAATACTAAACTAAAAAAAAAAATAAACAATATGTGTAATCTTATTGAAGTGAGAACTACCACATCAAAAGGTGCACTTGATCAATATCAATGCAGAACATACAATTAACAGAGCTGTTACAGCACCAGTTTAAGGTTGTACTAATATGCGTTTCCATTACAATTTCAGAGAATGGTAAGAGCCATAGAAATACTGCAAACATGATTATATATTAAACACATTTCTGAAACATTGAAGTTTTCTAGAATGAATAAAAAAACAAAAACAAAAACAAACAAACAAAAAAAAAAACAGACATGTAACCATCTCCTAACAGTCATTTAGTAGCTCAATACAAAAACAGCACAATAGCAAATGTCACTGAATATCTACTTGTCACTGCATTCTTGGGGTACTCCTTAAAAGGCAAGTCAATACCATAATACCCGATGTCCAATGTCCCGTTAATGTCCTTAAACTGTGTTGATACAGCAACCAAAGGGATTGAATCGCATGCATCGTCACAGTTTATGGGCTCTCTGGCCAGAGGTGACTAAACAGACTATTCATATCTTCACAGATTTACAAAAAGGTAAAAATTAAAATATAATGTTCTTCACAAGGACACACAGCTCAACCCCGTTATAACGCTGTGCTTGAGGTTCAAAGAATCACATCGCGTTATAAGCGGATCGCATAAGACATAATGTACAATTCTATGCATTGTACAATAAAGTATTTAAGATACCAATAATCATGTTGTAAAGTGTTCATAAATACAAAAATTGGGAGCCACACTTGCATCGCATTATAAGCGGATTCGCGTTGTAACGGATCGCATTATAACAGGGGTTTAGCTGTATTACCCGAGTGCACGTCAGATAGGTGTTGTCTCCCTCAAATATTAAAATTAGCCTATCAAAAAAATAAAAAAATAAAAAAAATCGTATTTTAATCATAATTAAAAAAAAAAAAAATACAACAGTGAAGTTAACATTATTCTAGGGGTTACAGGGAGTTATATGCTATTTTATACTCTGAGGCAATTCAGTTCAAGAAATCATTCTTCCTCCCAGCCATAGGTCACAAGAGATTGATGTGTGACAGATCAGACTCACCCACAAAAAGGTGGGGCTTATTGTAACAGGCCAAAGTTTTGTTCATAAAAAATCCTGTATTTCAGTATCAAAACTAGAATTCAGAGTGTTAAGTCCATAACATGTGAATTCTCATATTTCAATCTCACGACCTCTTGTAGTCAAACAGGTGGTAATGTATTAGACTGTTTTTGGTCTTTCATGTTATGAACCTGTCTGCATTCATATATTGTATGTTTTATGCAACCCTTTAACTAAGCACTGTACCATTTTTCATATTAAATTTAATATAAGTGCTGTCTTTGGGCAGTAACTGAACGTAGTACTTTTTAGAAGAAATTAACTGCATTTTCGTACACTTTTTGCTAGATTGGGTTTTGTGTTAGATATTTTTTTCTAGTAAACAGGAGACCAGGGACTCCTTATGTTAAGGCATTAAATTATTCTTGGTGGTGGAAGCATATTCATGTGTAGTGGGACTTTTTGGGGGAAATATTGCTCATTTTGAGGGCCATGCAATGAGGTAAATGAGTCAGCTGCATAACTGGATGTTTTAGACCCTTTTACATACACAAGTCACGTACGTGCACACAGATGCTGCATTCGGGACACCTTAAAATGTAACTATGCTTCTTGTAAACAATGTTTGTTCAAGATATAGGAATAGTGGCACACCGCTGTTTGTATAAAGTAAATGAAAGATTCCCTAACTGGTGCTCACCCTCCAGTGAGATTCAAAGCTGGATCCAGAATAGTATGAGTTTTTGCAATGGAAGAAGCACACAGGAGCCTTGAATGTAAGTAAACTTACTCTGTATTCAAATCATAAGAGCAGGCAAAATGTAACGTTTCAGGACCAGGTGTTCTTTCCTCAGACCCTACACCTGGTGTATGAAGAAAGGACCATTACTTACATTCAAGGCTCCTGTGTGCTTCATCCATTGCAAAAACTTTCAAACAATGTTTGTTAATATTAATTTAAGAAATTGAAGTTTAAAACTAATAAAAATGAGAATAGGGAATCTCCACTTTGGTGTTGTAACTTTTGAGCCAGAAAGTTCAGGTATCAAATCAGACAAATGGATCCAAACACAGGCAGTCATAAATGTTATCACAGGAAGAGACAGATGTAAACCATTACATTTCAATATAACTTAACTTGTGTGTGGTTGTCGGATTTTTTTTTTTACCTATGATAACCTACTTGTTTTTAGATTTTCTTTACTTTATGGGTACATTTGACAAAATGTGTCTATTTAAGACTTTTTGCTACTTAAAGAACTGCAATAGCGGACTTTATTTTCAAATCCATTTTCAATAATCATATCCACTAAAGGGTATAAGCCCAAATAATGCATGTAATATCTTGATTACTTATACTGCAATGTTCACCCTAATCACTAAAACAAGAATATCAGTAGCACTATGGTGCTGGACACCCACAGGGTTAAAAACATCTCCGTAAAGAGTCTACATACATATGGTTTACAGCAGCAATGTGCCTAACCCCACTTGCCAGGGGTACACATTCTCAGCCATTCTGCTTAAACAGGCATTAGAACTGTGTGAAAACAAACAAGCACATTTGAATCTACTCCATACATTTGATATAAAAATTAAAGTTGCAATTATCAATGTGTTATAAATAAAATTCCTACGCCTATTAGAACATAATATAGAAAAGTGTGTATATTTACATTTAAAACAATCCACTTTACAAATGCTTCTTATTGATTAACCATTTGGAAGTTCTTTTGCTGCCATATTAAGCAAAGCCACGCTTTAAATTATGTAGTTACATTCAGGAGAACAGTTGCTGAAAGGTTTTCAGGTAAGTTAAAAGGGCTACAGTCATTCATACATTAATGCAATAGAATAATGGCAACAACTGGAAGGAAATAACTAATTAACAACATTAAAATTGATCTCCACAATAAATTCCATTTAACAGAACTCTTTTGTGGGAGATCTTGCTTTAAAAGCAATGTATTATTCTCCATTAAAGGGCTTGGTACCCCAGAACAAAGATGGGTCACTCTGGCAGCAAAGGGGTTCAATCAGAGTGTACGATATATACTGAGACTTAAGACACTACACATTCATATGTAATTTAACAAAGTATACTTTATTTCCATTTACTTTTATATATGGAATGTCCCCTTTCAAATAAGTGATTTGCTTAAAATTGTACTGTGGTCATTAAAAAAAAAAACACTTTCTTCTGCCCATGATAGAGAGAAACATTTCTCAATATTTACCCTGAATGTATGCCGCTTTATGAATTCAGCTCTAGATCATTTGGGTACTCTTCAGAATGGCTACATATGAGGGCACCTGAATCAAATTAACAAGGGAATTGAAATGGCACATCAACCTATATGTTATTATGATGCTCATTGCATAAAATTATTAAATCTTCACTAGAATTTATTTATTTTTCAAAGGCTCCAAAAATAGAGCATGGCTTATGAATATACTTTGGAAAGATACACGTTCAGTCACATTTCAAAGGTGTAGTCCATTAAATAACACTTTCAGGAAAGTGAAACTTAAGATAGGTTTAATAGCTTTGCAAATTTAGACCTACGAGCTCAAATTAAAGCTATCAAATATCCCAGCTTAGAAACAGTCCAGGTCAGTAGAAAAGCATTACTAGACCAGTAATAAGTGTAGGAATCATAAACAAATGGTTAAAATCACCAAGTCTTTTTCATTTAAAGAGAGCATCATAAATTGCCTTTTAGAGCAGCCTTTGTATTCGGTCCGCAATATATTGCTCTCTCACAAGCCAGATAAGACTTCCAGAAATGTGACAGATTCAAAATAAGAACAAAATTAGAAAAACAATTCATGGACAACACAATACATACAGTACTGCTTAAGAGTTAGTCTTGCATGCATTACATAGGAACAAATGCAGCAATGACAAACTGCAGTGATAAGGTCAGAGTTTAAAAAAAAAAATGTTAGGGACAAAAAGTAGGGGGAAAAAAAATGACACTTCTAAAAGGTCACTACAACAATGCTTTCATAACCCTATCTTATTCGAAAAGATCAGCTTAATGGAACTGCACTTTTGAAATGTTTGTTGTAGTACATTAATTCAGATCTCTATCCTTTCATTTAGATCCTTTGAATGTTGTAAAATAAATGGTTTGGTTCATTGCATAACTATGGCTTGTCTATGTAATCAACTGAAATTCCTATGAAAACAGGAATGGCAGAAGGTTGTTCTTCAACTAGAAGGATACAACATCAGTTTGAAACTAAACAGTAGCTTGCATAATGATGTTTGGCCATAGAGAAACATAGTGCTGGTTAGTATTAACAGCATGTTGATATAAAAAAGGTTTTAAAAAAGACTTTGGAAAGTTACTGCTTTAAAGATGGTTGCAACGCACACAAATTGCCAATCTACAAAAGTTTACTGTAAAGCGTGACGACTAAATTATTTAACTATGGTCACTATTTAACAGCAGTTTCATTAGCTCTAATATTTTACCCGCAATTTTACCTAAAAAGTTAAATGAAAAAAACCTATACAGATTGATTGTAGTCTCTAGGATTATATAGTTACAATTACATTTGGTATAAACAAGTCTGCAAAACAAACGCTTACAAAGCAGACTGTTTTCTCAACAGTACGTGGATCAATGTTTTATTCCTAGTGTCAAAGTTTGAACCAGCACATACATGTGATTATGTCAATTACAAAGTAAAAGTATATTTGTCAAATTTTAGCAGTGATAAGGCACATCGTGGTCGGTATTAGGTTTAACGCATTTGTACTCCCAAAATACAACTTGGTTTGTGCTACAAAATATGATTTGAGATTTTTAAAACAATTGTCTTATAAATCAAACATTTATTAAAAGGTTATTATCCAACTGCTTCAATTATCTTAAAAAAAAAAAAAAATCAGAAACAAAACCATCATGTGTTTAAACAAAGTGAAAGCAAACTCAAGCGTAGCAGTTTTTCAAAATCTACAGTGCTACCAGGAAATACTGTACAGAAGAAACCGTAAAATTCATATTTAAAATGTATAGTTCATCCCTGAAGAAACCATAAGGATTTTTAGGAGGCACATGTAGTAAATATTCTCAGGCAAAAACATATGGCTAATACAGGTTTACAGATACTGTAGTCAATGAAGACTATAACATCCCCTCCTAGAAGCAGCTCAAAAAAACTGTGTGTTACTTTAGCTTAGTCACTGCTGTCATCATCGTCATCGTCATCATCAGACAAATTATTTGTTGATTTGGGGGACTGGCAAAATAAGTCTGAACTTCCAGGCTGAGAGGCAGTCAATTCTCCAACAGATAGAACATCATAGCAGAAATCACAAACCCGCACAGGCTTGGAAGACTGGCTTGGCAGAAGAAATTTCTTTTCAGAACAAGGCCCACAAATTACAAAACCACATTTTCGACAATGATGCCTGCGGCTAACAGGAGTGAATTTTACTTTCTGACAACGCATACAAATAGTGGCCTCAGAATCTGGGATCCAGACTGCAGCATGTTCGCTATTAGGAGTCTTTCCACTTTTGGATATTAAATCATACACGCACTTATTGATGTGACTCATCCATTCTGATTTTTCTGTAGCTGTGGCCGCATAAACTGCAAATGATTTAGTAGGAGTCTTGATGAGCCACCCATTCCGCAGTTCTCCCTCATCTTGCATGGAGTCGATTGTCACATTTTCAAGGGGAATTATGTGCTGCTTATTATATTTTTTCTTCTGTATAACAATATTACCATAGACTAGAATATCGTTGAACAAGAAGAATTGTCTAGCTTTAGGTTTCTTCCTGCAAAGTTTTGTTAACACACCTTCTCCAATGAGAACTCTGCCAGGAATAGCCAAAGGTTGACCAGCTGTTCCAAAACAGTTTTCCACTAGGTTTATACGCCTCATATTTGCTTCACTGTTTGCTAAACGATCCACCATCTTCTTTAACAGCCCTAAAAAAAAAAGAAAAAGAAATAAGGTCACAATAAAGTAAAGTTACACCCAAACCACAATGCTTATTAACAAATGCTACAGGACACACAATTGGGGGCTTATCAGCCAAGGTGGTTTAGTCTGAAAATGCCCCAATTGGCTGCTTGAGATGATATAGAAAAAGCCCCTCTAGCCAAATATTTAGGTGTCCTAGAAATGAATCCTATTCAATAGTTTGGAAATTCACCTAAAAGTATTATTTTACATTTTATTTGTTATAACTCAAATTGTATTGAATTGTTTGACATGTAACAGTACATAGTTTCATATTCGTAGTCAGAGCTGTTGTACAAATAATATACATATAGAAATGATAAGCAGACCTGTAAGGAAAATAACATTTGAATCTAAATCAGGAGGGGTGGGGTGGCATATTTTGAGGATACTTTTTAGCATAAGGCCCTGAGTACTACAGTGCTGATCCAGCATCATCGCATTGAAAGCCCCATCAAAATCAATGGAGCTTTCCCTGCGGTAGTTTCAAATTGGCACTATTGTACTACATAGAATAAGGCCAATAGTCTTTTAAAAACCACACCTGAAGCTTCTAAAATTCCAAACAGGTTTTAGAAATTCTAGATGTGATACGGATTTTAATTATACATACTCGTGTTGGGTGTTCTTCAATTCTGCAATTTAAAAAATTGTTCTAAGATGAAGAATTTTATCATCCAACAGAACAGATGTAGTGTATGTAATCTTATATGTACATTACACTATATAGGCAGGGGTGGAATTTTTTTTTACAATTATGAGCCAAAGTTTTGTTGAGCGGCAGGGTGATGGGAGGGCTCTTCATCCTCCACCCTCATCGGCCTCTCTGTATGTTAGGGTGTATTTGTCAGTGTGCATCGCTGAAACACACTGCTGCCCCTGCCACATTATTCTAAGTGTCAGGGGGAGACGCTGTGACAGAAGATGGCTGGGCAAACTGCTCAAGCTCTCTGACTCCCTTTGCTTCCTCCCCCACACCTTGCACCTCGCTACTACCTGCTCAGTTCTACACCCACTTTATGCCAGACTAAGCAGTGCCGCGCTGATTGAGCAGTCAGTGACCGCTGCTACAGGAGGTGCCTGAAGCAAAATTTTAGGCACCTGGGATTTTTTATCCCTGTATGTAGTCAAGACTAAACCATCTGTAATATTTACATGTTTTAGGGGAAAAAAATGACTAATATTTCTCAACATGCATTAAAAGGAAAGTCATTACACAATGTACTGACGTGTGCACCTGAATATCAAGTGCAAAAATGGGATTAAGAATTTTTACGGAGAAAACTATTCTCAACATAAAAACTCTCGAACAAGACTTGGGATCTTAATGATTTTTGGGGGGGTTGTAAAGGGAGTGGGTAACCAGGCTACACAATAAAGGTTTAAGCCCACCTGGTTACCCCTGAAATCGTGGGGTCCCTGGCAGCTACCTAGCACCATAGACCAGGGACTATACATGAAAAATAAAGTGACCCCTGCTTTTCCTGTTTACATGTTCCCTTTGCCCTAGAAACGTGAAACTTCTTGTGTGTAAGTTTTATGTGGGATATTTGGGTCAAAATGCAATTATTTTGTTTGCAGGAGTTCGGGGGGGCAAAGATACAGGTAGTCCCCCAATTCTCCCCAGCGTGCAGGCACTATTTTCCAGTACGCGAGTGGAATTACAGGGGGCTGCCCGGTGTCCCCCCAGACTCCTGGTTTTCAAGCCCAGTTATCCCAGATCCATCTCCCACAAAGATATGGGTCTCCCCAAGAGATATTGTGTAATAAAACATATTTTATTATGAGTTGTGCATTTACTATAAATGTCTATTCAGCCAGCCCAGGCATAAACAAAGGTGCCGGGAAGTCTGGAGAGACATTGTAGTTCGAAGGGGAGACGGGATGTTGAGGTGTCGGGGTGCTAAGTGGCCGGGGCAGGGCGGAGTACTGAGTCCGGAGAACAGAGACCCCCTGCGGGGAGGATCCTCTGGTCTGCCAGACTCAGTGGAGCCTGCCCACTAGGTGGCAATCGGTTGACTGAGGGAAGTGGCAGAATGTCGGCACGTTTCCCATTGGTCAATTTGTATGTCCTGCCCACAGGGCATCCCAAGCCGGTTTGGCATGCCCACTCCTGACATCAGCCAAAGGACAAGCCTCTATTCGTATTGGCTGGCGGGGAGGAATTCCCACCCTCTGATTGGTCGCTCCTCCATGCTGATCATAGAACAGCGGAAGGTATGTAAGGAGAAGCCCCAGCCAGAGAACCAGACCGTCTTGTGGCTGGAGTCGATGACGCGAGGGCGGACTTTCTCTGTTCATAATAGCAGAGCAACCGGCTTTGTTTTGAAGCTAGGAAAGTCTGCCCTGCAGAGACTAAGGCTGGTTCTACAGTGCGGGCGTGTGTTATGCAGCGCGCGCGCGGCAGTTTTAGTTGGCCGAGGACAGCCAGCCATTCTATAATAGTGCCCGCGCGCACACGGCAGGGAGCTTGGAGCGGACCGACGAGGGAGAAGATGAGGAAATGAATGATTTTGTGCCGCTACCGGCGCTGTAATGTGCGCTGTTTGTATGTGTGTGTGTGTGTGTATGTGAGTCAAAATTAAATAATTATTTTTATTTTTTAAATATTATTACACACACACACGAACGGCCCTAAGTTAGACGCGAAGTCCAAGTTCTCGTTTTGGAACATCGCGGTCAGGAACTGAAGCCGAAAAGAGGACCAGGAAGCCTGGGTATAAATCCCGGTCAGGGTAAGCCCTCCGAAGCGGGCACCCTGCACCTATTCTATCCCAGATTTCACCCCCAGCTAGGGTGTATATTTCCTGTATCTTCGTATTTCACTGTGTGTACGCGGATTTACCTGAATAAACCTCATTTTATTCCACTGCTTCGATTTGCCTACTGAATGATCCATGTACTGTATACATTTGTTAAAAAGGTCCTGGTCTCCTGTGACAGGTTTTTTTCTCTTACTCTATTTCACTTTATGGGCTGTGACTATTTTGAATCTTGGTTTTCTTTTAATGTTGGCTGTGTGTTACAATATTTCGGAGGTCATTATAGATACCTTTTAAAGCCACTTTAGTACAGAAGCTTATTTTTTTTTACATATTTTTATACACAAAACTACTCTAACATGTACATCTTTTTATTTCTCTAATAAGTACATTTATAATTAAAAATACTGAACAGAAAACATTACATTTATTTTCACCCTACATTATAATGCCAAGCCTTGGCAGAATAAACAACAACAACGTGACATGCAGAACATTTACTTCTCACAAAATACAACCACAAAAATGTAAACAACCTTTCAAAAACGATACAAAAAAACCTGCCTACAATCCATGCTATTATTTACTTTTCTCCTGTTGTGCCCATATTCTTCATTGGATCTCACAAAATAAGTTATTTGCATACAGTGAATGTGGCAACCTACTTAAATAGGATTATGGTGTAAATTATATTTGAAATGTACCGAAAGGAAAGTTATAACAATTAACTGAGATATAGATAGATAGAATAGATAGATAGAATAGATAGATAGGATAGATAGACTGCAGAAGATTATGAAGACATACTTTTCAGTTTTAGTGTTAGCTAAAATCTGGTAAATGTATTGAACTTGTGTACTTCTCTAAACATTTTGGTTTACAAAACCACAGCAAATAAAAGCAATAAAAAAAAAAAAAAAAAAAAAAAAAAAAAACAACCGAGTGGTAGTCGTCCACCTATTTATAAAATTGCAGGCTGATACAACATTACATCGCAAAAGTCTAAACATTTTATGCAAAATTTACTGGGGATTGGACCTTTAACAGGCTTATACAGTCTGTAAGACTGGGAGTTTTGCACCTTGTAATAAGCATGTTGGCATGTAGGAGTCAACAAGCTACCAAAATCTAAAAATACCTTTAAAATGAGAAAATCAAGTGTAAAGCTGGTGGCAAAATGCAGTCCCCGACTCTGGCCACCAAATGTGATTTGTCAATATACTTCTCCTGCCAGAAGTTTTATACAAATCCCTTCTCAGCTGCAGAACCAGCAATAAAACAAAAATTACATTTAAAAAAACAAAACAATGCAACAATGTTCTTGTAGCGGGGGAGGAGAGGGGAGAGGAAGCACAACACACTACCTCCAACATGAAAGACCACTCACAGGGGAAGATTCACTAACCTCCAATTTGGGTGATCACACACTACTCTTTCGTTATCGGTTATTCACATAAAATTACAATCAACACATCACAGTGAGATAACCCAAGTACGAGGTTGCTGGATCCCGACATTTTGTCCTTACTCAATATGCTCTAAAAAGACGCCCGTCTGTCAGTAAAGTCTCTGATCTAATTTCATATGAATAGCAAGTAGAAGCTTCATTAAAATGGGGGAGCAACATCACAGCATGCCAAATAATAGCCTTACATCACTGCATAATAACATACACAATCCAGCAACCTCTTTTATACATTAAATATATCCATGTTTCTTGATATTTTCAAAAGCAATTTCTTATATTTTCATTTTCCTTTCACAATAGAATGAATATCTAGACGAAACCAATTTTGTTCTGTAAGTATGTAATGCAGTGCAGAACACTGCCTTCATAGGAAAAGCAAATTTAATAGAAAACAAAGAAAATGCATTTCACAAAGTCAAGAAGCATGAAACGTGTTAATTCTTGGGTTCTGGAGGAGATGTTATTTAAAATGTGAGGAGCATGCATGTGTAAAATCATTTCTCCGATATTTTGCTTTGAGGAAAAGTATTTCATATTTTTGTATTGATTCTCCTACACTATCTGTATTTCTGTCTAATTTTCTGTGTAGATAAAACTTGTTTCTCAATTTGTTTTTCCTGTAGCTTATGGATTAAACAGTGTGCCTTAAATTGTAGTAGGAGGTTAAGGTTTAAGGACCTTTTCTGATCAACAAGGTTTTTTATGAAAGAAAAAAAAATGACTGCTGCTTACTGCCACTAAAGCTACACATTTTACACATTGACATCTTAAATATTTTTGACGGCTGTAAATCAGAATTAGAAGTTGCGTCACTAAAGTGTGAACACTGGTGAGGATAGAGAGGGGGGGGGAAGAGAAGGAAATGAAATGCAAGATGTAGGCTACTTTGCACGTTGGATCCATATACACTTTGTATAAATGTTTGTCAATAAAGCTTGTAGATTTTATGATATCCACTCAGTCTGGGACCATGTGTGACTATTTGAATTTGCCTCTTTGCCCAGAGTGCTACGTCATCATGTTTTCTACTATTGAAATACATGAACAATGAGAAGCTCATGTATTGGAAGAACGACATGAGCCATGCAGTGGAAATTGCAAAAGTAACGAAGTGTATCAAAGCGAATACCTACGTTTAAAATGTATGGTTTATAGAGTATGAAGCGCATACGTTTTTCTCTCT
Organism: Ascaphus truei; assembly: GCF_040206685.1. Lineage (NCBI taxonomy): Eukaryota > Metazoa > Chordata > Amphibia > Anura > Ascaphidae > Ascaphus > Ascaphus truei. The sequence continues at coordinate 70,908,474 of NC_134484.1, forward strand.
CTTATAGCAATATGCCAAGGGTTCATTCATATTGTGGTTGAGATAGACACACAAAAAAAAAAATGTCAAATAATGTGCTGTACTGGAGGAGTAATTTGCCATTTTCGAAGACACGTACATACGACAGCATACTAATTTGGAGAATTTCACTTGCTAAATGTTTAATAGACCATCTTAACATTTTAAGAAGGATTACTAAATCAGATAAGCACATTATCAGACAAGCAATTTATTGTATATAATGTATACCCTGTTCATTTATGTAACTGTATTTGTAACCATGTATTATTTGTCATATTAACTATGCCCAGGGCATACTTGAAAACGAGAGGTAACTCAATGTATTACTTCCTGGTAAAATATTTTTCTAAATAAAATAAATAAATTATTTGACTACAGATAATTATGCTTTTCACCGCCGCTCCTCTCCTCAGCCGGCTCACGCACACAGTATCACATCCAATCTAAACTCCACCCTACGCGCGTTTCGTGACTGACGTCACTTCTTCAGCAGTAATTTACATCAGTAGTCACGAAACGCGCGTAGGGTGGAGTTTAGATTGGACGTGATACTGTGTGCGTGAGCCGGCTGAGAGGAGCGGCGGTGTAATAGTGACGTCATCGGAGGTGGACCTGGCGCTCCGAGTCGCGGCCGCGAGGAGGCGGCAGACGCGGGACTTAGCCTCTCTATACACCGCGCAGCATCTTCTCAAGCCTGCGGACGGCACTTTGTAATCCGTTCACAGGGTCGTGTAGCATGCGAGTGCATGTGCTGTTGATCCTTATTGTTTTATTAAATTGTGTTATGGTATCATACCATTGGCATTTTTTATGCATATTCCGCGACTGTGATTGATCCATGTGGAGAGGGCTATTACCATCTGAAGACCCACTGCTATCCAGTCTTGCACACCAGAGCACAAGCTAAAGATACCTTTCAAGGCCCTTGACTATCTACTTTTATGTAAGTAGTTAGTAGCTGTGTGGGTGTGATCTTCAATATCAGAGAGTACTGCGCAATGGTTCCTTTGTTTTGTCTGATTTCAGATACACATTTACCAGCAAAGAATTTCTGAAAGACCACCTGTGAGATCTACGAACTGTTCCCTTATTCAGAGAATTTAGGAACTTATACACCAGGTTTATCATACCTTGTAGTGCGCCAAGGACTTTTTCTCTTGTTTGCCATTTTGTCTATAGCCTTATGGATAGGCTTGTTTTATATCCTTAGGCAGCCACTCCCCCATTCACTCTTGGTTGATTGTGGGGTTTCCTTGCATTATTGGTTGATCCTCACGTATTTAGGGTTTATCGATTTCACATGTAATTGTTATTCTACACTGACTTATTTATGATGGTTGTTATCACGTTATGTAAATAGGTTGAGCGCTTAGTATATATATTTAGATTCTCCTTTCCTTCAAAACATTTTTTATTCCTTTCTGGAAACGTATGAAATAGTACAGAAATATCAAAGAATGTATTGTTTTGCCTTCAACGCTCCATAGGTGACAACGATATAATATTACTACATTTTCTAGCAGAAAAGATAGTTACATTATAGATGAGGTTGAAAGAAGACATTTTCATCAATTTCAACCTACGCTAAATTTCGACCAGATACTTATCCTATATTTGTATTTACAGTATTTGGATAAAGATTAAGGCAAACAGAAAAAAAAAACCAGTGAACTCATCCAATGCTGTCTCATAAGGGGAAAATGTAATTCCTTCCATGGCAATCAGATTTCTCCCTGGATCAACATCCGTCCCACTTTTATTTATTTGGTATACCCCTGTATATCTGTCCTTCCTAAAAAGATGTCCAACCTTTTTTAACATATCTATTGTATCTGCCATCACAGCCTCCATGGGTAATGAATTCCACATTTTAACTGCCCTTTCCTTTGTTGCTGGTTAAATCTCCATTCCTCCAACCTTAAGGTATGACCAGGTGTCGTTTAAACTGCCTTTGGGATGAATAGTTTTTTGAAAGCTCCTTGTATTGTCCCCAAATATATTTATATATAGTTATAGCCCCTCTTGCATGCCTCTTTTCTAATATAAAATAATCAAAATTAGCTAGCCCCTCAAATCAAATTTACCATCCCCATTATTAATTTGGTGGTTCTTCTCTGCACTTTTTCTAGTTCCATAATGTATTTTTTACGTAGTGGTGCCCAAAACTGTATTCCATATGCAAGGTCTGGTCTTACTAATGCTTTACAGAGGGGCATAATTATGCTTACTTCTCATCCATCCCCGTTTAATGCCAGATAAGATCTTATTTGCCTTTGCAGCTACTGCATGACAGATACGTCTGAATGAAACTTTTATATTAGAGCATCAAGTCTAGGCGCAAAATTCATCTTTCCTATCTTGCCTTCAAACACTTTCTGGGCAAGCAAGCTGTCTATCTGAACAAGCTCTTCACCCCTACCACATGCAGCACTTATCTGAGATCTGACTCTAAAAGACTGTTCATGTTCCCATGGTTAAACAAAGAAGCCGGGCGCTCCTCCTCTTACCGTGCACCCCAAAACTGGAACAATCTACCGGAGACTCTCACAGCCGTCACCAGTCTAAGGCCTCGGCTAGGCTCTTCGCTTGCGTGTTGAGGCGCGCTGAAGCTCAGGGAAAGCGGGTGCTTTCCCTGGCCTTGCGGTTGCTTGCCCTGCGCGCCGTCAGGGGGCGGGCCAGTGATGTCACGGAGCTGGTTCGCCCTCATTGGGCGAACCGCTCACGTGACCGGCCCTGCGCTCCGGCAAGCGCGTGAATTAAAAAATCTGCTGAGACCTACTTGCGGAAGCGTAGGCGAGCCCCTACTAAAGCCGCTCTAATTGCGGCTGTAGGGGCTCAGTGCCACGCATGAGCGAGCGTAAGCACGCTTTAGCGAGCAAGCGCTTACCATGGACAAGGCCCAAGGCTGCGCTTATAGTGCCGGCGACGCCGCGGCAAAACAAATGCATTGCTGTTGTTGCGTCCGCTTATAATAAACGCGACGGATCGGTCGCGATCGCTGGAAGTCATCTCTATTTGATTTTCCAGCGATCGTCGTGTCGCCGCCACTATAAGCGCAGCCTAAGTTCTTTCAAAACTAAAGCTGTTGCACATTTTTATTTGGTCTGTAACGGTTACATACACCTATAACATTATCTCTTAGGCTACGCTTATAGTGCCTGGCGACGGCGACCCAAAAATTCATTGACTCCGTCGCAAGCTCTTACAGTAAGCACGACGGAGCGACCACAAATTTTGAAGCCGGGTAAATTAATTTTTACTCCCCGCCCCCTTCGTGACATCGGTGGCCTTGTCGCCAGCAACGTCGCTGAAGACTAAATGATAACTTTCGCTAGTGGTGACGGCGATGGGTGACGTCATCGGTCGTGCCGCCAGCACTATAAGCGCGGCCTAACTGTGCAACTATGTATTTGTAACCATGTATTTGTCATCATAACTCTGTGCCCAGGACATACTTGAAAACGAGAGGTCTCTCTCAATGTATTACTTCCTCGTAAAACATTTTATAAACAAATAAGTAAGTTCCCCCCCAAGAAGCTGATGAGTTTAACTCTTAATTGTAGTATCTTTCCCTCTAACCATGCCCTGCTATAAAACTTTTTTTATATGTATATTTTATTTTAAATCATAATTTAGTTAAATCTCTAACATCTGACCATAAACTTTAGACTGTAGTTGGCTCTGGGAGAGTTACATTTTAAGCTCCAGAACCCTTAATATTTCAAACTCATATCCTGAACGGAGCATCAGATTTATATATTTTTTTAAAACTCATTGGCAAGGGCAAGAGTAGATCTACAAGTTAAATAATGCAAACAAAACGTGGCTATATTTTTTCGTCCCTTGAATTTCACCTCGGACCGGGTTATTCTCAGGATCATAGCATATCATTCAGTTATACCTCACATTACTACTCCCCCTAACAGGCATGTTGCTCTGACATTTCTCCACTCCCTCTCCCCACTTTTTGATTTGTATTCTGGGCCACAGTCCTCCTGGAATCACTTATTTTGTGTTTATATACCAAACACTTTGTGCTATGAGAATACACTCCATTGAACTGGTATGGTTTAGATATTTTGTTTGCTCACTGGTAAATCTTTTTCTGGGCTCTACACTTGTGTCCAACGATATTTTTCTTTGGTAATGTGATTAGACAGGATGCCAGTGTTAGATAAGGCATATATATCCCTTTAAATTCCCTATAACAAAATCCTTTTCCCCCCCATTTTTGTATTTTCTTTATTTTTCGGAAATGTTTTTTTTCCCCCCACGTTGTATATTTGAAGTGAAACTTCTTTGGGCACACCTACCACATGAGGAAAATTGGCTGGCAGTGATTGGAGTTGATGGAGACGCAAGTGATGTCACAGCTGGCAGAAGAGGCCATCAGTGTTGACAGCTTCCACCAGGAGGAGTCACCGGAAAGAAGAGGAAGGCAGCGCTGGGGACGGACACACGCGCACACACATCACGATGATGCATCCTGATTGGCTCGCTCTTCATGTAACTTTATTGACACGGTGGCAGCAGTGTGCGTGGGCCAGCGAGTAGAGCTCCGTCACCGGGTGAGTCATCAGAGGAGAGGGGGAGACGGACGGAGTGGGTAGAGCAAGGAGAAAAGACAAGGAGATGTGGAGAGAGAGAGAACAAGGGGTGAACGAAAGTGACGTCATGTGTGTTGGCCTCGTGTTGTCATGGTGATGAGAGGACACCGAAGGGAAATAATCTGTATGATAGATAGGAGATTAGTATATATATATACTATAGTGTGTGTATCAATATCATACTATCCTACAGCTCCGACAGGGGGCGAGAGAGTGGAGGGCTGCTCTGGCCATGTCTCTGTACCTCCACCAGGGGGGGCTGCTCCGGCACAGCTGTGTCCGCAGCTCCCCCGGGGGGAGGGAACTCAGACAGACCCCCCGTGTCTGCAGCTCCCCTGGAGGTGGGGGGAGTCACGAGAGGGGGGGGGGGGCAGGACACCGAGAACACACACACCACACAGAGAGAGAAAGAGACACACACACGAATTCAGGTACTATAAATATAGAAGTGCAAATAGCTAAAACACGCGTTCTGAGTAAAACTTCTTTGCGTTTTGGCACTAAATTGTGTTTTGATTTTTAAATTAAAAACATCACCATTACAAATACAATTTCTGTGACAAAACAGTGACAAAAGTCAAAGAAGTTTCACTTAAAATGTGCGTGATCGGCACACACTTTTTTTTAATACTATATTTGGTACACATTGTGGGTATTTTAGCCCTCGAGTTCTTTTCCACAACAAGGACATCTTTGGTTTACTTCCACATTCTGCTTGAAATCAAACCAAATGGACTGCAACAGCACCCGTATAGCCTTCTTACTGTTGACATCACTTCCGGTCTTACACTATTAAGCAGGGGATCACAAACTTTTCTGTATGCACCCCCTGCCTGCTGTCTGCACCCACCCTTTCTGCTCTCCACCCTTCCCCCCCCCCCCCCCCACAGCTTGTGTGTCCTGGTGTTTTCTGACATCACGTAACCTGTGGCATCATTTGACGCCGTGTTGCATCACCAGAAGCCGCTGTCCAGGTAAGGAACTTACAGAGACCTCGTGCGCGCTCGACATTTAATTTAAAGGTTGTGGGGAAGAATGCTGGCCTCTGTAAGCGCCGCACTCCCCCAGTAAATTTTGCCCACCCCCAGTTTGCGCACCCCTGCTACAAAAGGACGCCTATACTGCGGACTGCATCGATCTTGAGACTATAATTTAGCCTAAATTCTTTGTGGAGAATGGACTGGTAATATAAATTACGAACGTGGCTTGAAAAAGGGCCAGCCAGGGCCTGAAATGTTGCCATTCTTAGCCAGCACCTTGTCACTGATAACTTTTCTGGGTTTGCACTTGTTAATTTATAGCAGTTACTTTGTGTTTTCTGATCCTATCTGTAAAATGTTTTTTTTTTACACCGTAAAATGACTTTTCGATTTTGCTGGAGTAACATATATACATAACCTTTTTTTTAATATTGCAATATATGTGGGTTTTTTTTTGTTTTTTTTAAATGTACTGTCCCCAGGAGCTGATTGGAAACAAGAAAAACAAACATAGGGTAGTATGTCTTGGTAGTTTAAATCAGTTATCACTAATTAAGGCCGCGCTTATAGTGCCGGCGCCCGATAAATACATTGCCGCCGCCGCGTGCGCTTATAGTGCACGCGACGGCGACAGAGCAATGCCGAGAAAATCTGAAGCCGGCAAAATTTGATTTTTCAAGGGCCGTCGCGTTACGTGACAGCCATTGAACAAATCAAATTGCCGGAATCCCGCGACCCCGCCGCCCGGCGAAACATAACTTTCGCAGACGGCGACGTCACGGCCTTAAGCTACCAAGACATATTACCCTATGCTTGTTTTTCTTTATTGTTTCCAAATCTGCGCCTAGCTCATTCTGTATATGTATATATATCCACAGAGTCATCAATTGAAAGTGGCACGGTCATCTCCCTTTCTATTGGCTACGAAAGAGAGCCTGGCTCCATGCACTTGCCGGCTGCTTGTATCTCGGAAACCTTGGGGTCCCCAGATGTCAGAACACAGATCAGCCCAGGGCAGGCAAGTGAACTAAGCGAAACAAATGAAATAAGCAACATGGACCCGCCATGCCATGCAGAATAACGAACATGGCACCACACAGCTGAAAACCAGAAAATAATAACATTAAAATCGTATAGCGATTTTCTCCCAATGGGACGCAAAGCGCTTCACAATTTCATTATAGTGCGCAGTATGCAGCACATAGGATTTTTACAGGCACAGTCCTTGCCCAAAGTCACAAGAAGACGATACTGAGAATTGAACCAGGTTTCCCCGATTAAAACTCTGTATTTACAGTCAGTATCTTTACTCACTGAGCCACTACTACTCTCACTACCACTTGGTATACTTCATTATTGTAGTGATATTTAGAACTTTCTTGCTCTACCAACATTCAGATAACAATTAAGTGCCATTAAAGGTTGTCTGAGGTACCATACAAGTACTGCCCATTCAATGCTCCGACTCCTCGCAAAATGCTTCACAAACTATTTCACAACCTCCCTTACTGTCATATGACTGAGCATTACAATCTGACACAAACAGCACTTTGCTCTCTGGGAATAGGGGAGAAGGGGAAAAAAACAACCCTATGCAGCTGTTGGGAGTTTGGAAATGCCAGATCAGGGTCTGACTGTTAATGCAAATATGTCAACCTGCAAATGGCAACCCCTCCCCCCCAAGTGGAGTTTATGGAAAGACACTGATATTTTGATCAGTGACACTACCGCAGATTATATAACAACTGATGCCAAAAACCAGCGAGACCAAATTAGTGGAGTCCAGGAATCATTTTATTAGCTGGGAGAGCTAGACATACAAAAACAGTACCATACTGATAGCAGAAGCACAATATAAACATGCAAGGGGATCTCTCCCCTTGCTCCCAGCTCCACGAGTTGACAGGTCTGTAAACACAGGTGATACTATGGATGGATATTGAGGTGTAGTACTGGACTAAATAAAGAAAACCGACAACTGTAACAAATAAACGTAATCCCTGTGAGAAAGAAGTTTGGAGGGCCTTTGGTTTGGGGAACGAGTGACACTGTTTTGCACTTCGTGAGGCAAATTTAAACTATGAGAGACTTGACAGGCCGGTGGGGGGGGGGGGGTGGTGGTGGTGTGTGTGTGTGTGTGTGTGTGTGTGTGTGTGTGTGTGTGTGTGTGTGTGTGTGTGTGTGTGTGTGTGTGTGTGTGTGTATATATATATTATATAGCCACAAACACAGTGCCCACTTCAACAATTTAAAGTGAAGAAATCATTGTACAAACTACTGAAGCGCCGCAGAGTGCGCAGACAGACCTCTCCCGATGTTAACTTGGCCTCAACATGGCCGCGGAAAGCTGCAGGGCGTCGGGGGAAGGGGAAAAGTTTTATGAGAGGCCCGTGAATTGCTCCAAGAAGACGGGCGAGCTTTATCAGAGGAAGCTGACCGGAGGGGCAAGTGACGGGGAAGGATATGCAAGTTCAGGGCTGGTACTTACCGGAGAAAACAAGGAGCAGCAGCGGAGGCGCCGGGATAACACACTGCACGGTCTTTCCTCCTGTTCACTTCTCCAATAAAAAAAGGCGATGTCTTTCCCACTCCCAGCCGCCCCGCGCGCTCCGGGCAAAGACAAACGATTTCGCAATTTGAAAGTCCGTCTCTCGCAGAGTCCCAAGTGTAACCGCCCTCCCTCCGTCTCGCGGTCACCGTTCGGAATCGGCCGCTCGCGGGTGGTAAAACAACGGGCCGCGCGCTCACCCCGCGCCAGGTAGAGTCCTATGTCCCTAGCGCGCGCAGGTGCACTGTATCCCCCTACAAAGATTACTGGTAGGAGGCGAAGAACAAGTGTACAAATATAAGTAAAAACATACGCCGTTTGCTGGGTACTCCCGAGAATCGCTACTCTTCTGATCACATGTTTCTCAAGACCCCACCCACCGTCAGTCAACTACTGGGTTAATAAGATCTTCCCTGTTGTAAATAGACTGGTAGTGTCCCCGTGACGTCACGGTAGGGGGAGGGTTAAGAGTACGCCCACGGCGCCATCTTAGGGGCTGGCAAGAGTTCTAGACTGGCTGGCCTGGGAAGTTGGTGCCATCTTTCGATCAAACACATAGAGATCTATTTATAAAAGTCACCTGGCTGAAAAACTGGTGCAAATCCAGTACAACATATAGTATTTATGAAGGAAAAGGAATCCGGATTTTCTTCTTTGATGTGGTGCAATTCTTTTGCACTGGTTCTGTCCTAGATTTGTAGTCATTAAACTTTAGTGACTAGCCTCCAATTACTTCTAATGAGAACAATGAACAGAGTTAGGATGTGTTGGTGTTTCAAAAACCTAAAATATGATTCCTGACGGAGCAAAACAAATTTGTATTTGGCCATGGATAGATAAGACATTACTCACACTTGTATAGTCAGGAAATTGTAAACTCATTATAGTTGGTATGGGAATCTCTTAGCACAGAGTAGTCAGATATCCTGAGAAAAAAACTGATTTTTATTAGTGAGAATCCATTAAGATCTACAAGGCCACATCTGCTAACCATCGGTGACAGTTTGACTTCATATGAGTTAGACTCAGCAAGATTACGTCTGCCTCCAATTGTACTTATTTTGCGGGTACAATACCTGTTTTTTTTTTTTTTTTAGATTTCATCTCGTAGAGCACTGTTACGTACGGCACACCTGAGAGCACATGACCTGCATACAGGAAGGACAAGGGGTTAATATACAGCTCTCAATCAGGTCCACTTTTCACCTCTGCAAAGGTCCCTCAAATAAACAATATCTCCCCTCAATCTGTCCCCATGTACCATCTGTCATGAACAGCACACAAGTGGGCACGTGACTTAGATATACAACCAGAGTTAATACACACAGCTACTCTAGCCAACTCACCTTTCTCCTCTGCAAGATACTTTCAATTAGTTAATATTAACCCCTTACTCAATTTCAATCATACCTATCAGCTATCACCACCCCAGAAATATGCCAAATATGTCATTAATATATTTCGGCTAGCTTCTCGGGTCCCTGTTTATGATAGAAAAACTGTGCTCTTAACACACAAATCTGTTGTAGCAAAATGTGTCCGAAAAATGTAACTTACTCTCCACAGAGCATGAAACAGTTCATTCAGAGCCCAAAGCATCACTTATTAAATGTTTTAATATCTAAAAATAATGTGCTGGTGTAGCCAGGTCCCCATAGGGCTACTAATTCTCTGGCCCCTTTAGCAATGTAAGTCCCAGTAAAGAGTGGACAGTGTTGGGAGCAAACCCTGCAGGGCCTGGGTATGTTGTTTTGTGTGTGACCTAATACAGTTCAGGAGTAGCCTGGTATTATAAGGGGGGCTTATGACTGATAGGAGACCGGCTTATAAGCCACTCCCCTGGGAAGGAGTGGGTTTCCCTCTAGAGGTTAGAGTAAGGGTCCTGGGAGTTAGTTCTGTGCTGATCTCCCTACGTGGATGAAGCACAAGAGAGCCTCTCCTGGATAGGAGTGGGCTGAGGCCTTGCCTTGTTAGGGGGTAAGGTATGCTGAGGAGGGGTGCTCAGGGCCTCAAGCCCGGGGTACTGCCTTCAGGGAATGGAACCTGTAATGCTGTACTGAACCGAATAAACCCCAGTTATATCATCTCTGGTGTGATGTTTGGAGTGTGAGTACATAAGAAGAGTTGCCTATGAGGTTCATCCTGGCTGCACCAGGATCTTCCTGGACCGGAGGCGCTGCGCGGACCGAAGAACCATCACTAAAAGCCTGTCCTGATGCCTCCCTATACCATCGCGGAGATCTCAGGCTTTCTGTTCTACCTAACAGGTATACACCAGCACCAGACTACACCGTTAGCTATATGATCTCACTTAGGGTGGGAAAAGGTGCTACATTTGGAGGCGCTGCTGAGATAACATCAGGACAGGCTTTTTCAGCAGGAAAAAGGAGGTACTCTCTTAATAGTTTACACCAAAGGACCCATGGGTGTAATGTCCCTAGGGGACCCTATGGGATCTTGAGGACAGGGCTCCCCACCAAAATGGAGCTACGACATGGACCCCTCCTCTCCAAGTTACATGTGCAGTGTGTGTGTAATCGCTAAGTACCAAGAAGAGGTGCAGGGACAGTTGCCCAGAGACTTCACCAAAGGGACCTGTGGCCTGCGCCATTCAGTATTATCCTCTAAAATAAGTTCTGCATAAGTGGGCAGGCATCCGAGGAGGGGCGCTTGACCTTCAGGCAGCCAGGACTTCCATTTGAGAAGCTGTGGCTATACTATAGAAGTCCCCCTTTGGGGTCTGCCATGCGGAAATTTTATTACCACGAAGTGGTGTGGGGGTAGCGTGCCAGGGGATGCATGGGACCTGAAAGAGCTATGGCCTACATCGGGCAGTTCATCCCTAAGAAGAGGTGTGGGGGTGGTTGCTCTGGGGCCCCACCCCAGGGGACTGTGGTCTGCACCATGCCGTTCATTACTAAGAACAGGTGTGGGGGTTTTTGCCTCTGGGCCTCACCCCAGGGAACTACAGTCTGCACCGTGCAATTCTGTTCTGTGTGTGCGGGTAGATATCCGAGGAGGGGTGCTTGATCCGCGAGCAGCCTAGACCTCTGTTTGAGGAGCTATAGCCATACTAAAGTGATCCCCACTAAGGGAGCCACATCCTGTGCTTTTCCATTGTAAAATGGAGGTTCCCGTCAAAAACGAGAGACCGCATGGCAACTTGTGCAAAGTTGCAGGACTCTGCAAATTTCTGGGTCACATGCAAAGAATTTCCCTTCAAATGGTCTCCTGAAGCGGATGCGGCATTTGAATGGTTGAAATCACTTTTCACCTCTGCTCCTATCCTCATTCATCCGAATCCAGAACTACCATTTGTCATGGAAGTGGATGCATCCGACTCTGCTCTTGGTGCCTTTAAAAGGGACTTATCCCTGTTAAAGAAAATGCCTCTAAATCCAGCAGGGAACTGGTTAAGTTCAAAAGGCAATCAACCAGACTCCACCTGCCGAATCAGAGCTCTGTGAAGTAGTGTCATGTGAGGCTCAGGAAGAGGATTCCTGAGCTGACAATTGGGGCTGACCCAGGAAGGACAGACCAGAGATTCCCTAGTTCACAACTGGGCTGACCTGGGGAACAACAGATGTCTTGAGCTGCATAAGGACTGCAGGCTGACAGCAAGACAAAGGGGACAAGGCTTCTAAACCTGGATCCTGATATTGCTATAGCACACAAGGGTGCGGACCCAGGAGAGCAGAGAGGCCTTCCCCTACAACTACACGAAACAGATAAGGGACTTTCTTATGGGACTGGTATATATCTGTATATATGTTTGGGGCTGGTAATTAGCTTAGCTAACCACCCAGTTAGAGAGGGCTGGACTAAATGTGTAGATATTCTCCAAAGCGGAGTAGGCCTTTCTTTTGTTTATTTTGAATGTTTTTGCTGTGTTATAGGACCAGGCGCAATAAAGCCTCATTTTAGTTTCACTTTAAACGGTCTCCATTGCGTACCTTTGCACACGTCTCTTACAGTGCCATTCTTTCACAAAGAATTGGACCCAAAATGCTCCTTCATCCATGCGCTTTCTATTCATACTAAATGTCAACAGCCGAAAGAAATTATAACATCGGAAATAAGGAACTTTTGGCTATAAAAGCCCAATTCTCAGAGTGGAGACGTTTACCTAAAGGGGGCAATCACCCGGTTACCGTCTTTACGGATCATAGGAACTTAGAATGAATTCGATCTGCAAAGAGACTGCCTGCTCGACAAGCCAGATGGGATCTATTCTTCGCAAGATTTCAGTTCCACATTGTGAGGATTGGACCTCGGTCCCGCCCCCTTGACGCATTGGGTGAGGCCCCTCACGCATGCGCAGCGCGCAAGCACCACAGTACCGGACCTAGGCTCCGCCCCCAAGCCGCGTCCCGTGACGCAATGGAGGACGCTCCTGTCCCAACTACACGCCGGCGTTGCATGACCAGGAAAACTCAAAGGGTTAATGCTATCAGCAATTACTCCACACCCGCGGTGCACTCTGCCCCTGCTTACTGGTGGACAGAATATATCTAATTATTCATGACTCACAGCTTTGAGTAACCCTCCCATATATTATCTGTTCCTTATATGCTCAACCAGCCCTGAGGCAAACTGGCTGAGCATAAACTTCTGTTTATGTTACAAAGTGCTTGCCTCAAGCATCCTGCTGCCCTGCTGTTGCTCTTTGCATTCTGCCTTGATCTCTTGTACCTTCAGACCTCAGCTTGTACCCGGACCGCTGCCTTCTCTGACCCTTGACGTCGGCTTGCTTTTGAACTCCCACCTTCTCTTCTCCTGGACCCCGGCTACGCACAACGACCATCCGACTTCTCCAATCCTAGACCATGGCGAGTATGACGACCATTCTGACTTCTCCTACCCTGACCCGGCTACACGACTACTGCTAAGCACTCCGGATGCAGTCTTGTGGTTGTAGGTCGGTGTATACCAACATTACCACCTCAGCCTTGCGGTTCGGTCCTGTTCGTAGTGAGCACTCGTTACAGCATACTAATCCACAGAAACATGGACCTTTAACGCTGTGCTCACTACAAACAAGACGGAACCCTGGGACTGAGGTGGGAATTGGTAGAAACGCCACCCACAGCCACGGAGGCACATCTAGAGAGTGGATTGGTCGAGGTAGCCGGGTCGGGGGTGAAGAGGCCAGAGTTGTCGTAATACTTGCCAAGGTCAGAGTAGGAGAGGTCCAGATCGTAGAAAGTACTATTAGCCAAGTTCAGGATTGGAGATAGTAGAATAGTTGTTGTCCGAATGCTGAGGTCAGGGTTGGAGTGATGTGGAGGGTCAGAGGTAAGCCGGGGTCAGTAAGCCAGAGGTGCGGAATCCAAAGATAAAGCTGGGTCGGTACACGAAGCAAGATACAGCAAGACAAGGCAAGACTGCGAAGGCAAAGGAGAGGTGAAACACAACGATACATGGATCTATGCTCTGTCAAAGTGCCAGTGACACTGCTGAGCATATATAGGCCTGAGTAGCCAATGAGACAGGGGGGCGTAGCAGAGGTGCGGCCTCAGCGGAAGCCATGATTGGTTAGAGCGATGCAGGAGACAGGTGGGAGTGTGTAATGTGATCAGTGTTGCCACGGAGCTTGGGCATGCTGCACACTCCTTGCATGCCGTCGACGTGCGATGCAATCCGGAGGCAGGACCTACCCCTGCAGTACCTGGTGACATCAGCTGTGCACCCTGTGCGGCCTGCGGATGTTTCCCTGGAGGTAGTCCAGCGCGTGAATGGAGGTATGGCGGGAGCACGCCATATGCGGGGTGATTCCTGATTCCTCACAGTACCCACCCCCTTCAGGAGACACCTACGGGCGATTCCAGCATGGCTTGAGGGGGTACTTCTGATGAAGCCGCCTTATCAGATTGGGAGCATATATTTGGTGCTGGGGTAGTCAGGACCATTCCTCTGGTTCAAACCCTTTCCAGTGAACCAAATACTGGATGGCTCCTCTAGATAATCTTGAATCTATAATGGACTGTGGAAAGCAAAAGGGGCACACAAATGTATGTGCTCCAAACAGAAAATTCACTTATGTGCACACTATGTGGATTTAAAATATAACTTTTAATAAGTGTACTTAAAACATATATTACCGTAACTCTAAATGTAGTAAACCTTAAAAATAAATTAAACAATGTAAACACGTGCAACAGAGTTGGCCTCACGTATATGTACCTTCCAGTAAAGAATAGTGACTGGAACCTGTTTGGCCAAACAAAGTGCAACCAGGCAAGGTGAGTCAAAGTACCTAGCACTCAGTGACACTGTAATCAAACAGCCAGAAGCTGCAGCAGGGGTGTTGCTATAGTATAACCATAAATAGTAATAGTAGTATCAATAGAGCCAGCCCTGCCAACTACACTGTTATTCAATATATAGCTATGCTAGTGGAGAAACAGTGACCAACACTTGCAATTACTAGCACTGTAAGTGGATTAGCCAAATGCTGCAGCAGGGATACGGCTAGAGTATGTCCATAGACACTGATAGTAACCAGAGAGCCAACCCTGCTAGCTACACTATTTTTTATATATATGGCTGTGCTAGCAATAATACTGGTAGTAGAGCACTATATTAAAATAACCCCATGACAGGGGCTAGTAACATGATAACAAAGATCGCTTACATTTATTATTCACTAGCTGATATACCCGGCGTTGCCCGGGATGTAAATGCGTAATAGGTAGTATTATTTATAAATCGTGGAACAATAGATGACTATTTGTTGTAAAGGTTGGATAATAATGTTGAAAAGAAAGATGGAAGAAAATGTAATACGATGTTGTAAAAAAATGGTTTATTGTAAACACACCACAGTACAATGTATATTTTGGTGACATAAGTGATGTGAAAATGTGAGGCGTGTGTCTTCCTAGGGTGTGAGGCGGCGGGTGGGTGTTCAGTACGGGTGGCGCGTGGGTAGTGAGTGCTGGCTGTGGGTTGGGGTCCTGCTAGGGTGTGAGGCGGCGGGTGTGTGGCGAGTGCGGGTGACAGCTGGTCAGTGATATTGTTGCGTAGGGGCAGGATGCGGCAGGTGTGTGTCGAGTGTGTGGGTTGTCTGTTGAATGCGTGCGGCGGGTGGGGGGAGGTGGGAGGTGGTGTGAAGGGGGAGGAGGGGGGAGGTGGCGTGAAGGGGGAGGAGGGGGCGGGAAGGGGGAGGAGGGGGTGGAGGCGGTGGGAAGGGGGGGGTGGAGGCGGTGGGAAGGGGGAGGAGGCGTGGGAAGTGAGGGGGGGAGGCGGTGGGAAGGGGGGGTCTGCGGTGCGGAGGTGGTGGGAAGGGGGGGGAGGTGGTGGGAAGGGGGAGGGGAGGCGGTGGGAAGGGGGGAGGGGAGGCGGTGGGAAGGGGGGGGAGGCGATGGGAAGGGGGGAGGGGAGGCTTTGGGAAGGGGGGGAGGCGGTGGGAAGGGGGGGGAGGCGGTGGGAAGGGGGGGGGAGGCGGTGGGAACGGGGGGGGAGGCGGTGGGAACGGGGGGGAGGCGGTGGGAAGGGGGGGAAGGGGGGGAGGTGGTGGGAAGGGGGAGGGGAGGCGGTGGGAAGGGGGGAGGGGAGGCGGTGGGAAGGGGGGGGAGGCGATGGGAAGGGGGGAGGGGAGGCTTTGGGAAGGGGGGGAGGCGGTGGGAAGGGGGGGGAGGCGGTGGGAAGGGGGGGGGAGGCGGTGGGAACGGGGGGGGAGGCGGTGGGAACGGGGGGGAGGCGGTGGGAAGGGGGGGAAGGGGGGGAGGCGGTGGGAAGGGGGGGAGGCGGTGGGAAGGGGGGGGAAGCGGTGGGAAGGGGGGGGAGGCAGTGGGAAGGGGAGGTGGGAAGGGGAGGTGAAGGGGAGTGAAGGGGAGGTGAAGGGGGGTGAAGGGGAGGTGAAGGGGGGTGGAGGGGAGGTGAAGGGGGGGGTGGAGGGGAGGTGAAGGGGGGTGGAGGGGGAGGTGAAGGGGGGGATGGAGGGGAGGTGGGGGGGGGGGGTGGAGGGGAGGTGAAGGGGGGGTGGAGGGGAGGTGAAGGGGGGGGAGGTGAAGGGGGGTGGCGGGAAGGTGAAGGGGGGGGTGGTGGGGAGGTGAAGGGGGGTGGAGGGTAGGTGAAGGGGGGGTGGAGGGGAGGTGAAGGGGGGGGAGGTGAAGGGGGGTGGCGGGGAGGTGAAGGGGGAGTGGAGGGGGGGTGAAGGGGGGGTGGAGGGGAGGTGAAGGTGGGGTGGAGGGGAGGTGAAGGTGGGGTGGAGGGGAGGTGAAGGGGGAGGCTGGAGGGGAGGTGAAGGGGGTGGAGGGGAGGTGAAGGGGGGGGGTGGGGGGGAGGTGTGGAGGGGAGGTGAAGGGGGGGTGGAGGTGAAGGTGGGGTGGAGGGGAGGTGAAGGGGGAGGGTGGAGGGGGGTGGGGGGAGGGGGGGTGGTGGGGAGGTGAAGGGGGTGGAGGGGAGGTGAAGGGGGGGGTGGAGGGGAGGTGAAGGGGGGGGTGGAGGGGAGGTGATGGGGGGGAGGTGAAGGGGGTGGAGGGGAGGTGAAGGGGGGGTGGAGGGGAGGTGAAGGGGAGGTGAAGGGGGGGTGGAGGGGAGGTGAAGGGGGGTGAGGGGAGATGAAGACTGCTCACTCACCCGTCCGGCAGGTCCCACGTGGATCTGAGGCAGGAGGCAGCGTGTTGTGGCCGCTCCCCCGCTGTGTCCCGGACGCTCGCTCCCCCGCTGACTGTAGCGGCGCCGGGGGGTGGGGGGACTGAAAGCGCGGGAAACAGGGAGGCTTCCGGCCGCCGCCGCGAGGGAGGCCGCCGCCATCTTCGGCACTCGGTGCCGCGAGGCAGCCTGCCTGCCCACTGGCTGTTCCCCCGCCGGGGAGGGGGGTGAGTTGTGAGCGCCGGGGAGGGGGGGCATGTATATGTGTGGGGGGGGAGAGGTGGGAGATATAGAGGGGGGTCTCGCACGGCCGCTGACACTGGGTGGGGGGGGCGCTGAAGGGGTAATAATAGTGTGTGTGTGTGTGTGTGTGTGTGTGTGTCGCTGACTGTAGCGGCGCCGGTGGGAGGGGGGGGCGGGGTGAAAGCGCGGGAGACACGGGGAGAGGAGGAGGTGCGCGCGGGTCACGATGTTCAGGGAGGTGTGTGTGTGTGTGTGTCACTGTGTGTGTGTGTGTGTGTGTCACTGTGTGTGTGTGTGTGTGTGTGTGTGTGTGTGTGTGTGTGTGTGTGTGTGTGTGTGTGTGTGTGTGTGTGTGTGTGTGTGTGTGTGTGTGTGTGACACTGTGTGTGTGTGTGTGACACTGTGTGTGTGTGTGTGTGACACTGTGTGTGTGTGTGTGACACTGTGTGTGTGTGTGTGTGTGTGTGTGTGTGTGTTTTTTGGCCCGTCACTCCGCCTCAGGCCAATGAGAGGTGTGCGGGGGCGGGCGGCCCAAGGGACCAATCACTGTGTGTGTGTGTGTGTGTGTGTGTGTGTGTGTGTGTGTGTGTGTGTGTGTGTGTGACAGTGTGTGTGTGTGTGTGTGTGTGTGTGTGTGTGACAGTGTGTGTGTGTGTGTGTGTGTGTGTGTGTGTGTGTGTGTGTGTGTGTGTGTGTGTGTGTGTGTGTGTGTGTGTGTGTGTGTGTGTGTGTGTGTGTGTGTGTGTGTGTGTTTGTGTGTGTGTGTGTTTGTGTGTGTGTGTGTTTTTTGGCCCGTCACTCCGCCTCAGGCCAATGAGAGGTGTGCGGGGGCGGGCGGCCCAAGGGACCAATCAGATTTCCCCTAGGGACACAGGGCATGCAGACAAACATACAGTCATTTCAGAAATATATAGTAAATTTACATTGCAATCAGTATGATTTAGTTGATCACTCCCTACCCCCTCCCTCTTGTTTGCTATAATGGACTGTACCTCGTACTCTTCTAGTCCTTGCACGATTACTGGAGCTGGCGGTGCAGAAGAAGAATCTGGTAAAGCGAGAACTCTGGAAGATGGGCTTCAAAAGAGAGACATGGAAAACCGAGGGTATCCTCAGAGAAGAGGGGCGTTGGAGGCGATATGCCACAGGGTTGATTCTTTCCACGATTGGGTAAGGATCCTGAAATCTTGGTGCAAACTTGAGTGTAGGCGCCTTGAGTCTGATGTTCTATGACGATAACCACACCCTGTCTCCTGGTTTAAATTCTGGAACTTCACGACGGTGACGATCCGCCTGGAGCTTTTATCTCGACGTTGCATTTTTCAGATTCTCTTGAATCCTCCTCCACGACTCTTGTAAGGACCGAATCCAATTGTCTACAGCTGGTACCCCGGAAGAAGATGAGGTGACAGGGAGTCGTGATAGGTGGAATCTATAGTTGATAAAGAATGGCGACTCCCACGTGGATTCGTTCCTTAGAGAATTATGGGCGAATTCAGCCCAGGGGAAAAGGTCCATCCAGTCGTCTTGGGTGTCCGATACGAAACAGCGCAAATACTGTTCTAAGGTTTGATTGGTTCTCTCTGTCTGGCCATTGGTTTGAGGGTGATATCCGGATGAAAAGTACAATGAAATAATCATTCTTTGAGAGAACGAGCGCCAACATTTGGAGACAAACTGTGAGCCTCGGTCGGAGACTATGGTTAGAGGCACGCCATGAATACGAAAAAAAAAATGGTTTAATAAGATAGATTTTACTAAACCAGGCTTGCATTTTTTGCTCTTGCTCTTCTTGGTGAAAAAATCCCACAAACTTGTACTTTCCATTTTTTAAAAATCATTAGCCGTCGCATTTATTTATTTTTTAAAGTGAGTGTTAACAACTACAGACATGCAAGTAACATTATAATCATGCAATACAAATTATTATTAGAGACAATTATAAATGGGTAACTAATGTATTCCTGGACTGAAACTGGTCTTATTACTAACAACTAAGCAATAGTGATCTATGAGAAAGTAATAAAAATGTGGATGAGGGAAATGTCCAATGTATTATGAATACATATATACATTTTACATTTGCAAAGATTTTTAACACTGTTCCTCATTCTCCTAGTATTCTTTACAGCGGCTGAGGCCAGATAGAATGTCCTAAAGTTTTTATCCATGTATTTTGGATGATTTTGTCTGGAGAAATGTGTTTCCTGTAAGAGGATAATATTTGCCTTCTTACGGCCGTAATCTCTGAATGCAATTCTCCTCTTAATCGGGCTATTGAATCCCTTTACATTATGTGTAATAATCACTATATCATTACTCATCTGTATATGTCATCTGCCGTGATTCAAAGTCAAGCTGGGTGCTTGTGCTGCCGTCTCTTTTTTCCGTTCGCCCTGATCCTGATCTTCTCATCTCCCTTCTGCTGGTAGCCAGGGTCGGCTGGGGGGAAGGTGGAAACATAGGGGGGCTGGGTACAAAACATAAAGACAACCACATTAAACACATAAACATATTGCCATTAGTGCCGGGGCGCAAGCGCCTCGGCCCTAGTTTCATCGTCCTTGGTCGCCGACTATCAGGGGTGGGTCTAACCCCGGTCTTGTCTCCTTCTCCTCCCTCCTTAGTCCCCTCAGACCAATGGACTTTGTCGGCGTTCCGGGGGTATCTCCCCGTCTCCTCAGACCGTCGGCACATACGGGTTCTGTGGCAGGGCCTCTCGCCCTTAACCCTCGCCCGCCCCTATACTTGCCTATAAATAAAACCTTCCTCAATGATTGTTGTTTTTAACCTGTCATTGCCTTACTCCCTTGTTGCGGAGTTGGAATTAACCCCTTACTCAGGACTGTCTTTATGCACTCCCACTAAGGCGTGGGACCGTCCTTGTCTATCGCCTATATCCCCCCATCTGTGTCGGTCCCTTCCCCTCTCCTCTCTCTTACTGACATTATTACCTTCTTATTACCTATATTTTCCTATCTGACTACGACTCTTGAACTGGCTCATTTTGGTCTTATACGCTCCTTGTTTTCTTCTCCTATTCTATCTGTCTTGGGCGTTATTGCTATCTTACCTATCTTCTTATCGCTTGTCTGATCACCGTTTTTCGTTCATCTGTCTAGCCTAATTTTGCCCTTGTATTGTCCTCAGGACC
This sequence comes from Ascaphus truei, assembly GCF_040206685.1. Taxonomy (NCBI): domain Eukaryota; kingdom Metazoa; phylum Chordata; class Amphibia; order Anura; family Ascaphidae; genus Ascaphus; species Ascaphus truei. The sequence continues at coordinate 70,928,625 of NC_134484.1, forward strand.
CTCTTTATCTTTGATCTCACGGCTTCTTTTTATTCTTCTCTCTCTATCTCTCTCACTTCCCTCTACTAACTTTCACTATGCTCTTTATCTCTTTCTCTGTTTAACTTCCCAGTGTTCTTCTGTCTCTGCTGTCTTTTTCTTACTCCCTTCTTTGCTTCTCCCTACCTCTATGTACTATACTTTCCGTATTCCTTCTTTTCATCTCAGCCTCCATTATAACCATCTTATCTCTCAACCTACTTTACCCTTTATATACACTTCCCCCTTCTCTCTGCTACCTCTCTATCTTCCCTTCCCTTAAACCTGACTATAACATTTCCTTTCTCCGTTCTTCTTCAACTCCTCCCGCCCTCTTATGTTACATACTTCGTCTTTCTACAGTACCTTGCTTGATTCCATCTTCGATCTTTCTGTGCCTTTGCTCTTAGTCTCACTTTCTTTAAATACCTTGTTCCCTTCTACTTCCTTAACCCTACCTCTACCTCCCGTCCTTTCTTCTTTTCATCATCTTTTCCGAATACCCTATCCTCTAAGCTTGCATTCTATTTGGGGCCTTCTCTAAATTATCAAGCAGCTTCTTTACACTGGCGACACAGTTTATCACACTGCGGCCAGATCCGCAAGCCGGGAGATTTCCCGGCTTGCTAGTGGCCGCCCCTCGGCGTGCCGCGCGTCATAGACGCGCGGTCACGCGTCTTCGGGAGCGTGCGCCCCCTGCACGCGCGTCCAGGGGCTCCCCGAGGGAGCCCTGGTGTCCCGCGATCGCGGGACAGCGGCAGGGGGTTCCGGGGGACCCGGCGGACCCGGCAGCGGTAGGGAGAGCGCCCCGATCGGAGGGCGCTCTTCCGCTGCTTCGGCGCGCGCCCGTCACTCTCGGGCGCGCGCCAGGCTACTGCTGCGGCACAGAACGGGCAAATGCTCGAATAAACTGTGCCGCAGCAGTATGTCCTGGCTGCTGGGCCTTCTTGTGTCCGTTTGTGTCTGCTTGTCTCCGCCTGTAGTCCCGTCTGCGCTCCGCTCCATCTGGAGGAGATCTGCTGTGTCCGGCGCTCTTCTGTGACGCATCCACTCTGTCGGGCCGCTACTTCCGCCCTCCCCAAGATGGCCGCTGTTCGACTTCCTTTTCTTGATGACATATATCCATTCGCCGCCATCTTGGATTACGTCTCTGTACCAGACGGAAGCAGGTTCTCCCGCCCTCCTCGTTTCATCTTCTCTTATGTTTCTTTGCGTTTCAGCTTGACTCTTCGTGTGCCAGCATGCTATCGCCATTTTACATCGGCCGCCATGTTCCAGCCACGAGTTGAGGGGGCCCAGAACATGCAACATGGCAGGGTAGACATCCCTTTTGCCCTTGGACAGTCTCTGAGTCTACCGCTGTGGGGGATTTTCGTTTTGTCTGGTAGGGAATTTTCTTCGCATATCAACAGGTAACTGTGCAACCGATAAACTGTTAAACTTGGTAACTTTAATGTAACTTTTTCTAACAAAGATGTCCACCTTTATTATTTCATCCTTTATCTGATCTTGGAGTCTGTGGGCTTCCAACTGATGTCCAGGTGGGATCCAGCGCTGCTGCCTCCTCTGCTTCATTGTTGGTGTTCTCTTTTAGTCCCAATTTGAGCAAAAATGCTGTACCTTCTTCTGGCTCCCTCATGGATATTGCTTTTCCATTTCGGATCCCCATGAGCCCGAATGGGAAAGTCCATCGATACCTTATGGCTTTGTCACGCAGCACTTTTGTAATTGGCATTAGGCTCCTCCGTCTTGCTAGTGTGGTCAGGAAAATGTTTGGTATATAGCTAGGCGCACACCTTCAAACTCTACCAAAGGCAAAGCTCTTGTTTTTTGTAAAACAGCCTCTCTGGTGCTGTAATAGTGCAGCCGCACTATGATATCTCTGGGCTGTTCTGAAGTCAGTAGTCTAGCTCGCTGGGCTCTGTTGCATCTATCCATTTCTAACTTATTCTTTGAATAGTCAGGGAAAAGACTTTCCATCCATCTAGATACAAAATCCTCACAGTATCCGATTGCTTCAGGGATGCCTCTAATTCTGATATTGTTTCGCCTGTCCCTATTTTTTGCGTCCTCCTGTCGCTCTCTAATTTCATTCATTTGTTGTTGTAGGTCCCTTGTTTTCTTTTGTCATTTCTTTTGGTTGCTTTTATTGTGAGATCTAGCTGTGTCTATATTTTCCCTGTCCGCTCCCCTAGACCACTGACCTCCTTTTTTAATTCCTTTTTTCTGCCTGAAGAAGCATCTTCAGGTCATCAAATAGTCTTTTGAAGTCCCATTTCCGTACTGGGAGTAGTTTCTGACCATCGCCATCCCCTTCTTCTCCTTCGTCCTCTGCTTCGGAGCCTGTGTTGGAGATCGTCGCCATTTCTGCAGCTGCAGCACTTGCTCTAGATCCCCTGAAATATTCAGGTAGCCCCTTCTTCCTTGGGGTTTTATTTGGCTTCTTAGACATCCTGGTATCTTAATGTCTTTGATGATATTGTTTTTAAAAACGGATAGATGTAAAATTGAAGGTTTTATATCCGTAATCTGTGGAGCGGGGCTCAGAGCTGACAGGTTACACAACCATGCTCAGTTACCGCGCATGCGCCTCTCCCTTCATTATTATTTTAACATCTTAACTGCCCCATGAAGACCAAAGGGGGAAAAAAATGGGCATATATTCTATATTTAAACCAAAAAGTGCTCGTGGCGGAAAGTGACCAAAAAAATACAGTGATATGTGCAAATGAACCCAGTGAGGAATGGCACTGAAAAAAACATAATACTATCACTCCATATGTAGAAATCCTCAGGTAAGTCGACTCCTTGTTGACCTCATATGAAGAAAAGAACACAAATGCAGAGGGTATAGTGTATTAACATTTACTCATGGAGACAAACAACACAGAGGGGAAAGGAAACAAACTCACACTCGCCACCCTGGTGTATAAGCAAGAAGTGACTTTGAGCGCACTTCAACCCTCCTACCGAATCAGCTGCTCCCGAATCAGCTGTTCAGCATACAGAGACACATACAGACTCCATTCTCCTCCGTCAGCGTCTCTCACCCGCGATCGGAGTGTTCAGAGTTGACACTTTGAGGCCACCGTATCAAACCTTCACTATCCTATGTGGAATCCTGATTGGATGAGGCTGCTGAGACGGCTGTGATGCGCTAAACAGACAGAGCACTCCGATCGCGGGTGATAAACGCTAAAACAGGAGACCGGAGTCTGTTCTTTTCTTCATATGAGGTCAACAAGGAGTCCACTTACCTGAGGATTTCTACATATGGAGTGATAGTATTATGTGTTTTCAGTGCCATTCATCACTGGGTTAATTTGCACATATCACTGTATATTTTGGTCACTTTGTGCCACTTTTTGGTTTAGGTTTATGTTGGGGAAATCGCAGGTGTTCAGACAGCAGCTTGATTTTATCGCAATATTTGTTGCGCTTAATTAAAAAAATGTATTTCACTGGATTCATATATTCTATATTGTTGTCTTTGTTATTGTAGTGATAGTTAGTATCTCATTATTAGTTATTTGTAGTTTCAAAAGAGCGGAAACTTTAACTATTGTTTTAACATTGTAACTCTAAGACCGCACACTCGGTCTGTGTCAATATATTTCAGTGGAACACTGGAATCTGAAAACAGCAAAGATAAGGCTGGTACAGAGATTGGAGGCGGGTAACTCAAGGTCAAGATGGGTAAAATATTTTGGTTATGTCCGATAATGAAAGAGACAATATATTAACAGACCAATTATTTTGGAACAGGAAAAATCCAGCTTGATGCAAGGTAGCAGAAATTAACTCTTATAAACTACTGAACATATTAATATTGATTAGGGGGTTGAGCCTATATGCTTTCATCCTCCTGTTATCTCTATACTTATTCTAATAGAAATAAAGTTCTAAACTTAATTTTTTTTAAATTATCGTTGAGCCTGCATTGAATATTTTCTACTAAACACTTAGAAGACTGGGTGTGTCAGCATCCAGATTAGCAATTGATTGATCATTGCTAATCGGCAAGCATTGATCATCAATGAAAGCAAAAAGGGGTAGTTACCCACTTTTTCTGGGGGGGGTTGGATGTGGGAGGGGTATGCAGTTTGCTTTTCACTTTTGTATGTTCACACACAACAATTCAAAATATATGTATATTTCTGTGATGTTGGAGGGTTCACTGTGATAATGGCTCAGAGAAAGAACTTTATTTCTATAAATATATGAGTACCACTGATTGATATAAGGCAGAGTTCCCCTCAATCATGGACACTTCTATATTTGTGGGAGTAAAATTGCCTTTGAGGTGCATTGCAAAAACTAACTCCATAAACATGTGTGGCCAGCTATTTGGGTTATATGAGTTAATACCTCAGCACAAGGGGATAATGTCTCCTCAGCAGGATCTGGCCAATATTAGCTTGTGTGCTTGACTTCAGCCTATGCTATAAATAGCAGTCTTTATACTAAGTTAATTAGGAACAACTAGGGAGGTGAACTGGGTGAGCAGAGGTGCCTAAGTTCATGTGACAGCTCTGAAGCCGTGGGGTATGTATTGCTGCTAAAGCTGGGAAGCTATAGGAGTACTAGGATGAGCAGATGAGCCACAACCCTGAAAAAACAGCACTTCAGCCCCCTGGGCCTTGGTGCTTAGGTTCTATGCACCAAGATCATGGCAAGCCATCCTAAAAACCCTAAGGACTATGTCTTTGGACTCTGAACTGGCAGACCATGGGACTGACTGAACAGTGGAAACCCTGTTGCTATTAACAGTTATTGAATAAACCCTCAAATGGTTAAGTTGTAGTACAGTCCTTCTGCATATTACCCAGGTCTGAATCCTGAACAAGTAGCACTACTGACTCCACAATTAGGCCACACATGTTGCATATACCATGTTTTTGAAAACTTCTATTTAAAAATACTCACAGGCACGTTTTTATTCTACAAATATGGAATCATTCTTGACTGAATTTAGTACTATCCTGACAGTAACCCCCAACTTGGCGCATCTGTCATAGAAAATAACTCATCCCTGTCTAGTCTAGGGCATTTCGCCGCAGCACTCTACCGCCACCTCTGTTTAATCACCGCTGTTTAGCCACCGGGACATTTCACCACCAGGGTAACCTGTAACCTTACTCTTTACCCTAAAAACCCCTAACCTTAACTCCTTCCCCTAACCCATTAACCCCTTACCCTAAAATCCCTAACCTTAACCCCTAATGCTAACACTAATCTTTACCCTAAAACCCCTGACCTTAACCCTTTACCCAAAAAGCTTAACCGTAACTCATTACTCTCCCCCATAACCTTACCCCTACCCTAAAAAGGTGAACCCCTTCTCCTGAAACCGTAATGCTAACGCTAATCGCTTACCTTAGAGGCAAAACGGCCGGCGGTGGCGAAATGTCCGGTCTTGTTAATTATGGGCATGTACCTCTACATATCTGGTATCAATGTTGTCAGGAAACTAGGAGCAATAAAATGTAGTATGCGGTTTAAGTAAATGAAGGAGTTATATAAGTAGATTTTTGTTTCATATTTACTAATATGATATGCAATCTATTGAAGTAAGATACTAATGGAAAGCTCCACTAGTGATGAGAAAACAACATTATTTTCGTAGGTACATAGAATGTCTCTAACAGAATTCATGGTTAAAGAAGTAAATAGCTGGGTTTAGAAAATGTGGTTGCCACACAGTTGGTTTTTGGCAACTACCCTTCTTAAATCTCTGGCACATTGTTAGTCAGTAATGGGTAACATATCTGCTCTACCATGGATTAATCTGTAGCTTGCTCAGTCTATAGAAAGTTGTATATTTACACTTTTAATAATTAAATTTTTTATAGACGTGCAGAATTTCATATTTGTTAATATTTTTTACATCAAAGCTCCAGTAAAGGTGCCTTCGTACCTCTGCAGTTTTCCATAAAAAATCACCCCCTTAAAAGTGAACTCATGGAGATTGCAAATCCTGTTTTCAATTGTGTTTGCTGTCTATGATTTTTTTTAAATAGACACACAGCCTGTACTAGAGTGTTCCAGTGACAACCTCTCCCGCCTACTGCACCACGTTGCATTTCATAAAGTACAGGACTGACGGCCAGCAGACAGGAATGTACAGCTGAACCCCATTATAACTCGGTGCTCGGGGTCCACATAATGAGACCGTGTTATAACCGGGATCGCGAAATGGCCGCCGCGTGATGCAGAAATCGAACCCATGACCCTTCATACACTAGTAGGGATTCTCTACTACAGCATAGCAGAAGCCACGCCCTGTAATGTTCTTGGCTTGAAGCGAATGCTGGAGCCATGCCGAACTTTTAGTGCCTGGATTCCCGAATCAACCAGGGGGAAGAGACACTGAACTATCCGATTCTGTGACACCACTAGAAGCATAGCTGGACAACTACCGCACCCTCAGGTGCACGTGGTGACTCGACGGAGACTGACCTACTCGAGACTGCTTCCTGTACTATTGTATTATGGCCGAGAAAGCCGCTGCCCTTTATACACTAACAAAAGAAATCCTGATAGTGCAGATTAATGGGGAGAACTTTCTGAAATGCGTATGCTCACGATGTACTAGCCTGGCGAAGAATTATCAGCAACATCCCGCTGCAAGAGGTGTGGACACCTCATCTTCAACCAGTACTGCCGCCACCACCCATGCTTACCCAGAAGGACTTGCGGGCCTTCAATTATTTGATTTGTGGGTTGCAGAAGCTCATGGAGAATGCCTCTCCCAGAGAAGAGCAGGGCTGCCTGTTGGCTCTCTGACATGTACCACGCGGACCAGTGTTACATTAAGAAGGGCCACTGCCCACTGGCAACTATGGGGCCACTGCCAACTATGTTGCCTGGATTGACGAATTGGGTGCGGGTTCCCTAGAAGCGGCTGCTGAGGAGGAACAGTGTGGCCCCAAGTCTAACCCAGTTAGTGACTATGTGTGCGAGATACCCGTTGAGATGCTCGGGGAGAATGGACCTTTTTTATCCTTAGCGGAGCAAATGTGGGCCCACTACTTGCGAGTTACTACCGGCTCCATGCTGATGACCCCAAGGTCCGTTCCTGCTAATGTGCCATCTGAGAAGCTATAACCTGAATCTACGGTGATGAGCGTGTCATCCTCTCGGAAGCTACTCACCAAAGTGTCCCTTGCAGTGCTGGAGGAGATTGAGGCTGGAGGCTCCATTGCGGTACACATGCCGGAGTGTCGACACATCGTACCCAGAGTGGTGAGAACAACCGTCTGGTGCGAGAGAGAGCTTTGCCAACCGTCTGTTACATAATCTGAGGCGACCCACAAAAGTGGGAGATCTGTGGCCCCAGAGGATCTTCGCATGGTGTTGGAGGTGCCTGCTCCTGGCCAGGTGGCTCAGGAGACATCAGCCCAGCAGAGCGGTGAGGATACATCCGATCCACAGGTTCCTGCTATGACCACAGCCCTGCTGAACGACGAGGGGGCTTCGGCCCAGCTGGTTCCTGCGGAGGCGTCTATCTTGGAGGTACCACCCGGTACTTCTTCTTTTCTAGTCGATGCTGCCAGGGACTGCACCTATCTCTGATAGGCCCTGTTGGAATGGAGACGCTGCACCAAAGATGAGAGCTGCAGATCCGAAAATGTTCCTGTCTATCTCCACTAACTCCGGCGGACAATCAGAATCCTGTAAGCCTAACAGGTGAGCAGAACTACACCTGGTAAACTGAACCGAATCTCCCTTAGGGTGGGGGATAAGGGGTTAAACCAAGAAGAAAAACTAATAATACAGGGTTAGGAATATCATACCCCTATTCTAACAGATGATGTGCGTGTCACTCATTGCAAGGGATCCCTAGATCAAGGACCCAGTGGAGTACCACACCCAGAGTTGCTCTAATGCCAACTTTACACTTCTGCACACTAGGCTACCATATTATGGACTAGTAGGGAGCTCTATAGGATGACAAGTAGATGAGAATCTCGATAGTAGGTACACCCCTGTGCAGAGTCCTGGACGGTACCTTGAAATGCCTCAAGAGATTGCATGTCATCCATGACTAATGGTAATGGAAAGTGATAAATGCATGTGTGCCTCCCTGGGAAGCTATCTGAGCAACCAGGGAAGAAGTATGTGTGATACCAGTCTGTCTAAATAAAGTAACCGCTATGTCTAATAAAGTTCCTGGCACCCTTTTTACCATCTGCTTACAGCACCAGCCAGCCCGGATGCCAGAATCCATAGAAAAGGTATAGTTACATAGTTACATAGTAGATGAGGTTGAAATAAGACATATACGTCCATCAAGTTCAACCTATGATAAATTTAGACAACAAATACTTTATCCTATATCTACACTTGCTTATTGATCCAGAGGAAGGCAAACAAAAAACCCCTGTGTCATATCATCCAATGATATCTCATATGGGGAAAAATAAATTCCTTCCTGACTCCAAGAATTGGCAATCGAATTATTCCCTGGATCAACATTCTTCCCATGTTTACTTATTTGGTATATACCTGTATACCTTTCCTTTCTAAAAAGATGCCCAACCATTTTTTGAACAAATCTATTGTATCTGCCATCACAGTATCCATGAGTAATGAATTCCACATTTTAACTGCCCTTACAGTAAAGCAGCGGTGTGCAAACTGGGGTGTGTGACACACAGGGGGGCATGAGACTGAGTGCAGGGGGGTGCGGGGTTGTCAGAGGCCCTGCGTGCTTCCCGAAGGCACTTAAATTAAGTGCTGGGGGAGCTGCAGGGCCTCTGTAAACCTAACTTACCTTTGCTCCGGCGGCTTCTCACACGCGTCGCCATGGCAACGTGGCGTCAAATGATGCCGCGAGGTCATGTGATGTCACATTGCTATGGCAACGTGATGTGATGACGCCGAGCCGACGCCAGAGCGGGAGTGAGGGGGGGGGGCGCAGAATTGAGGGGACCGCCGGCAGAGAGGCGCAGGGAAAAAAGTTTGCACCCCCTGCTGTAATGAACCCTTTCCTTTGTTGCTGGTGAAATCTCCTTTCCTCCAACCTAAAGGGATGACCCCGTGTCCTTTGTACTGCCTGTGGGATGAATAGTTCTTTTGAAAGCTCCTTGTACTGTTCCCGAATATATTTGTATATAGTTATCATATCCCCTCTTAGACGCCTCTTTTCTAATGTAAATAAATCTAATTTAGCTAGCCTCTCCTCATAAGTTAAATTGTCCATCCCCTTTATTAATTTGGTGGCTCTTCTCTGCACTCTCTCTAGTTCCATAATGTATTTTCTAAGGAGTGGTGCCCAAAATTGTACTCCATATTCAAGGTGTGGTCTTACTAATGCTTTGTAAAGGGGCATAATTATGTTTACTTCCCTTCCATCCATTGCCCGTTTGATGCAAGATAAGATCTTGTTTGCCTTTGTATTGTATTGTATGTCTTTATTTATATAGCGCCATTAATGTACATAGCGCTTCACAGTAGTAATACACGTGGTAATCAAATAAATAACAGATAATATAAATAACAGATCATGGGAATAAGTGCTTCAGACATAAAAGTAACTTTAAGGAAGAGGAGTCCCTGCCCCGAGGAGCTTACAGTCTAATTGGTAGGTAGGGAGAACGTACAGAGACAGTAGGAGGGAGTTCTGGTAAGTGCGTCTGCAGGGGGCCAAGCTTTATGTATCATGTGTTCGGAATATCCACAGTGCTATTCATATGCTTTTTTAAGCAAGTGTGTCTTAAGTTGGGTCTTAAAGGTGGATATAGAGGGTGCTAGTCGGTTACTGAGGGGAAGAGCATTCCAGAGGTGTGGGGCAGTCAGTGAAAAAGGTTTAAGGCGGGAGAGGGCTTTAGATACAAAGGGGGTGGAAAGAAGATATCCTTGAGCAGAACGCAAGAGTCTGGATGGTGCATAAGGAGAAATTAGGGCTGAGATGTAAGGAGGGGCAGAAGAGTGTAAAGCTTTAGAAGTGAGGAGAAGAATGGAGTGTGAGATGCAGGATTTGATCGGAAGCCAGGAGAGGGATTTCATGAGGGGAGATGCTGAGACAGATCTAGGAAAGAGTAGAGTGATTCTGGCAGCAGCGTTTAGGATAGATTGTAGGGGAGACAGGTGAGAGGCAGGAAGGCCAGACAGCAGGAGGTTACAGTAATCAAGACGGGAGAGAATGAGGGCCTGAGTCAGAGTTTTAGCAGTCGAGCAACAGAGGAAAGGGCGTAACTTTGTTATATTGCGGAGGAAAAAGCGACAAGTTTTAGAAATGTTTTGAATGTGAGGGGCGAATGTGAGTCGAGTGTGACCCCTAGGCAGCATGCTTGTGCTACTGGGTGAATGATCGTAGTTCTAACAGTAATGTGGAAGGAGGTAGTAGGGCCAGGTTTGGGAGGAAGTATGAGGAGCTCTGTTTTAGCCATGTTGAGTTTAAGGCGGCGGAGGGCCATCCAGGATCATATAGCAGAGAGACATTCAGAAACTTTGGTTTGTAAAGCAGGTGTAAGGTCAGTTGTTGAAAAGTATATTTGTGTGTCGTCAGCATAGAGGTGATAATTAAACCCAAAAGATGTTATTAGGTCACCTCGAGAGAGTGTATACAGAGAAAAGAGAAGAGGTCCCAGGACAGAGCCCTGGGGTACCCCCACAGAGAGATCAATAGAGGAGGAGGAGGTGTCAGCAGAAGAGACACTGAAAGTACGATGGGAGAGGTAGGATGAGATCCAGGATAGAGCTGTGTTCCGAATACCAAGAGTATGGGGAATGTGAAGGAGAAGAGGGTGGTCCACGGTGTCAAATGCTGCAGAGAGGTCGAGTAATATGAGCAGAGTGTAATGACCTCTGTCTGTGGCAGCATGGAGGTCGTCAATTATTTTAGTGAGGGCTGTTTCCGTGGAGTGAGCAGTGCGGAAGCCAGATTGTAGAGCCAGATTGTAGGAGAGAATAGGTGTTGAGAAAATGGAGCAAGCGAGAGAATACAAGACGTTCAAGGAGTTTAGAGGCAAAAGACAGGAGGGAGACAGGACGATAGTTAGAAAGACAGGTAGGGTCAAGCTGGCTGTTTTTGAGTAATGGTATGACTGTTGCATGTTTTAAGGAGAATGGAAAGGTTCCAGAGCAGAGGGAGGAGTTAAAAATGTGTGTGAGCGTAGGGATTATAGTAGGAGCAGGAGGTTTTAGGAGATGGGAGGGAATGGGGTCGAGAGGGCAAGTGGTAGAGGGAGAAGAGGCGATCAGCAGTGACACATCCTCCTCTGAGACAGTGGAAAAAGAGTCAAGGAAGGCAGGAGGAGAGTTACTTTGCTCCATATTCAAGTACTAGTGCTTTGTAAAGGGGCATAATTATGTTTACTTCCCTTCCATCCATTGCCCGTTTGATGCAAGGTAAGATCTTGTTTGCCTTTGCAGCTACTGCATGACCTTGGGCACAATTGCTAAGCCTGCTGTCTACAAGCACTCCTAAATCCTTCTCCATCAAGGATCCCCCCAATGTATCCCCATTTCATTTGTATGTCGCCTGTTTATTCTTGCTTCCCAAATGCATAACCTTACATTTATCTGTATTAAAACTCATCTGCCGTTTACCTGCCCACGTTTCCAGTCTCTCCAATTCCTTCTGAAGAGAAATTACATCCTGCTCTGCTTCTATTACCTTACACAATTTAGTATCATCAGCAAAGATGGAGACTTTGCTCTCGATGCCAACCTCAAGGTCATTAATAAACAAGTTATAAAGCAGGGGTAACAGTACCGATCCCTGAGGTACTCCACTCACGACCTTAGCCCAACCTGAAAAAGTTCCATTTATGACAACCCTCTGCTGTCTATCCTTCAACAAGTTTTCAATCCAGGTGCATATATTATTACGGAGTCCAATTTGCTTTATTTTGTACACCAACCTCTTGTGTGAAACCGTATCAACAGCCTTTGCAAAATCTAAGTAGACCACATCAACTGCATTACCCTGGTCTAAATTCCTTCTTTAGAGACTCTAAGCACCAACAACCACCCTATTCCACAGCACTTAGATGTGACCCTCTTTTAGGGCCGGGCAAAGAGAGGTTATACTAATAATAAGTGGACAAGGAAAACAAGAAAGGCAGAAACCGATAACATATTTTACAGTATGGGAAGAAGTCTTTAATAATCCTGCAGTTTCAACGCTCGTGTTTAATGCTGCATTTTTTTTTTAATTTGCCTGTATAGTTGCGCAAATAGCAACGAGCCCATGATTAAATAACAAATGCAATGTGATTACTGAAAAGTCACACCCAACATTATCCATTACTCTAGCATAGCAAGAAATGCAGGTGCAGGGGGTGTAATAGAAATTCAATGTGGAATTTAAACTACATGTCTCACTTGATCAACATTTGCTTCGTGCAGTTAGGGAAGCAGGTAACATCTTCTTTCCACGTGTAGAAATCAAGAAGTATTTCCTGCAAAATATGGATATTTTTTAGCAAGTGAATTTATCTTTTGGACTTTGGACATTTGTTACCCAGGTGATTTTATGCATGAATTTGTCATTTCCTTTAAAATAATCTGTAAATTATTTTTGAACCAAATTCAGACATTTTCCTAACTATAAACTCAAAATCATGCCTTTCTGAATACCATCCAGAACATTTTCCTCTTCAGCGCTTAGGAACAGAGCACCCCCTGCTGATATAATTTAGAACACAATAATACTAATTTAAGAAACAAATCAACGATTATCACTGAGGATTGGAGAGTGGAGTTAATATCGATTTATTGTAATGTTTTTATTATCATGATATTCCTACCATACTGGTATATTGCTCAAGTCTAAAATTTATATACATATTTATTACTCAATATATATATATGACTTATTTCAGTAAAATACTCAATGGAAAAATATGAATATTTGATGCTAAAAGTTTAATCGAAGCAGATTTTCAAAAATGTGATATATATATATATATATATATATATATATATAGGCTATACGATACCGTGTGAGCAGATATCAGAGGCAGCACTCCAGAAGATAGTCAAAAACAAAAATGTCACATATGTCACATTAAATACCAATTTTTTTTGACTATCTTCTGGAGTGCTGCCTCTGATATCTGCTCACACGGTATCGTATAGCCTATTTGATTTATATAGGATTAGCACCCACCTATATCTACCTGACGGAGTGCCTTGTTCTCATTTATTCACTATATATATATATATATATATCTACAACTCATCCATATTACTTATGACATAATTCAGTAAAATGATGAATGAAAAAAAAGGAATATTTTAAATACTAAAAACGATGTGCTTAGAAAGGGTTTTTTGGATGCCACTTTTTTAACCACATCCACTTTCCCACTTCCCCTCCCCTACACTTGGCCTCTGTGTAAATAAGTAGCTGCACATTAGTACTCATTTCTATCTTGACAAATATCCGATATTGGGACCGAAACGTTGATATTTTTGGCTGTATAATAAATTAGCTATTTTTTTTAAAGCCCAGTGGAGTGCCATTTGATCTTTTTCATCTTTGGCATTAATCTTCTACTTGATTAGAGCGACGTTCACGCGTGGCAAGATACCCGTGTTGTTATTGTAAGTGCTTCTTTTTATTGTTTTCCAGTGGCGTCACGGAGCTGGTTCGCCCTCATTGGGCCTGTCGCGCCGGCAAGCGGGGGAATTTTAAAATCTGCTAAGACCCACGCTTCTGCGCGCTTGCGGAAGCGTAGATGAGTCCCTACTAAAGCCGCTCTAATTGCGGCTGTAGGGGCTCAGTGCTGAGCGGGAGTGCGCGTCAGCGCGCTTCAGCAAGCAAGCAGATAACATGGCCGAGGCCTAAACGTCATAGTTGCTAGAATGAGCAGGATTGAAAATGCCACTCAATGCACATCTTGCCACATGTATGTGCACTTGGAGCAGCTGTTCCAAGGAGCATACCGCTGTGAGAAGTGTGAGCGGGTGGTCTCTTTAGAATCAGAGATTGCTGATCGGAAGAGGCAACTTGCAATATTGAGGGACATTGGCAATCTTGAAAGGGAATTAGAGCTCACTGAGCAGGCCCTTGCTTCGACTAGTGGTGCAGATGGTGGCGCTGTTAGTGAGGAGCAGGTAGGTAGCTTGGTTGCCGTTAGTGAGGAGCAGGTAGGTAGCTGAGTGACAGTTAGAAGGGGAAGCAGGGGCAATAGGGAGAGGCAGGTCGTTTCTGAGCTGACACATCCCAATAGATTTGCCATGTTGAGTGAAGATATTGGGAATGTCGGGGCAGAAATGGCAAGGCTGGGGGAGACTAATTCCTCTAGCAGCCAGGGGAATATTTTCTCCAGCACAGTGGGTACTCAGGATGCTCAGAAACAAAGAAAGATCGTGGTGGTAGGGGACTCCATTATTAATGTAACGGGTATTCCCCCCCCCCCCACCCAATCGCATATATGGCGTATGTAAGGGGAACCTATATGTTACCAGGTGTGGTGCAGTATACCTGTCAGGCTCACAGGAGGTCTGAGCCTCCGCTAGTGAGAGCCTGGGGTGAATCCTCTGGAACGATCTTCTAATTACAGCACCTCCACCTGTGCAGGATTCTAGGAGTGTAGAATGCCCCCTACACAGGACCCACATATATGAACCACATGCACAGGAGTATAAGTATAACCGTTTACTATATGCAGAATAACCATACATCATATATCATCAACAACAATGACATCAACAGTACATAACTTCAGTGTCACCCTGTAACACTATTAAACACAACTATCCACACACCTCGCAGGGCCTTAACCCCACACAGTATTCCCAAAGTCCTTGTACCCAAAGTCCCAAGAGTCCCACAACCCCACCCACGTGTGGGACAGCACTGCCCACTAAGATGAAGTGTATAGGTGGTGCACTTGGTGACTTGGATAATACCTGCCCGGTGCTCCTGCTACCGTGTGCGCAGGTGACCTTTACTTGGAATCCCTTGCTCCAGATGATGATCCAAGATGCCTCCGCCTCACGGTGGGTGGCTCCCGCATGGAGTGATCCACCTTTATAATGTCTCTTATCCTTGCTAACGCAGAGGATGTTATACCTTCACGCAATTCACCTTCACAGCAATTCACCTTCACAGCAATTGCCAGGATAGTTACGTTTCCTTGCTGGACCCTCACTTGTCTAGGTTCTACAGGACCCTGGCCCTAGTCTAAGGTGAGTCCCTGTAGTAACCACAAGCTGAGGTGAGCAGGGCCTAGCTGGGGCCTAAGGGGAGGCTTCTGGCCTAGTGCATGTGGCTACTTTCCTCCCTGCACAAACACACCCTCCCCTCTCTGTGTCCCAGCTCCTAACTGACAATCCCTGTCTGCACACAACATTGTTGCAACTTTGCAGCATGAGAATCTGTCAGCCTTATTGGCGGTCTTGCTGCCTGTGACCAGGGTGAAAGTGCAGTCCCCAGAGGCTGCTGGGAATTGTAGTCCATGGTGGTTCTCTTTACATTGGGTCCATGTGCGCGCTGTGTAATGGCCGCCGCTGCTAACTGCGCATGTGCGAACTGGGGGATGTCCCTGACTATGGAGCGCCTCTTCTCACTCCCTGTAATGGCTGCCGTATTGCATCTGGGGCTATACTGCGCGTGCGCGAGCTTCCCCGCATGTGCGAACGCACACAAGATGGCGGTGCCCTGTAGCTGATGTCGCCGGGAGCCCCCGGTGACACGATCACCCCTGCAACTGCCCTCACGCTGTCGAAGGTAAGAGAGAGAGAACCAAATGTCTGGGGAGCCAGAGGGGACCTGGCTACATTAGGAAGGTAGATAGGGCAATCTGTTGCCGTGACCGCATGAACCGAACAGTTTGTTGTCTCCCGGGTGCTCGTGTTTGGCACATTGCAGATCGGGTAGACAGATTGTTGGGGGGGGGGCTGGGATTGACCCGGCGGTCTTAGTACATGTTGGCACCAATGACAAAGTTAGAGGAAGATGGAGGGTCCTAAAAAATGATTACAGGGATCAAGGCCAAAAGTTTAAGACAAGGACCTGCAAGGTAGTATTTTCTGAAATACTACCAGTGCCATGCGCTACCGCAGGGAGACAGTCAGAGATCAGGGAGGTTAATGCATGGCTAAGAAAGTGGTGCAGGAAGAAGGGGTTTGGGTTTTTAGAGCACTGGGACTCCTTTTCTGAGAGGTGCCATCTATATTCTAGGGACGGATTGCACCTCAATGAAGTGGGATCTTCTGTGCTAGGGGGGAGAATGCTAAAAAGGTTGGAGGAGATTTTAAACTATGATGGAGGTGGGAGGGGAATGAAACAGATAATGAACTAAATGGAATAGAGGAGGATGCAAGATGGTATGGAGGTAAAATGGGGGCAAGTGCGAGTTTGACAAGCAGTGAGATACCCATAGTAAATACAGCTAATACTAGAAAACGCCTAAAGACTAAACCAAGTGGGCGCAGAAAGGAAGGAGCAGATAAGATAATAGTACAGGCTGAAAAAAAACTTAAATGCATGCTTGCTAATGCAAGAAGCCTGACAGATAAAATGGGGGAGCTTGAATTAATAGCTGCAAGGGAGCAGTATGATATCATAGGCATTACTGAAACATGGTGGGATGAAACTCATGACTGGACAGTTAATTTAGAGGGTTATTCCCTTTTTCGGAAGGATCGAACAAATAGAAGGGGAGGTGGAGTATGTTTATGTAGCCCTCTTACCCCCACCCTAAGTGAGATTGGGGTGTGTAGGTGTATCTGACTACTTCTCAGTGTGGTGCTATACCTGTTGGCTCACAGGAGGGCTGAGCTTCCGCCACGGGGAACCTGGGGCAATTATACTAGGGGTACTTACTTCCAACGATGCAGCGCCTCCACCTGCGATGGCTCCCACCATAGGGGGAGTGGTTCCTCGCAGGACAATCACAATAATCGATACTCACACAGATATATATTAACTAGGAACTTTACTGAACATGCAAGAAAACAGATCACGCAATATCATCATAACCTGTGTCCCTCTCTAGAGGAGACACTTACTGCGTCGCGCAGGACGCTTCCCCAACACTAGGTGATCCCACCCAGTGTCCCGAGAATCCCCACCCAATGTCCCGCACTCTAGTAGAGAACGTGGGTGACTGCGCAGTCACTAATTAATGTGTTAGGCCTGTTGGTGCACATATATATTGAATACCTTCCGAGCACTCCGATGCTCGGGCCTGCAACACTCTTCTAAAAGGGTCAGACGTGCGATGCATCCGTCTGATCCTATCCAGGTACTTCTCCAGGAACCCCAACGAGGGTCCCACCGCTTCACGGGAACACAACCGAATCACGGCAACACCAACCGCATCACGGGAACAGCAACCGCCGCTATCCCTGTCTATCCCTAACTAACCCTAAAGCGACAGGAACCCTAACCTAGGGCCTGTCCCTGATGAACCGCAACCTGGGGTGGCTTGGGGAAAACTCCTAGGGCCTGCGGGGTAATAACCTGCCCCACTCCCCTAACTCATCCCAGTCCTGACACTCACTGAACCCTAACACTAACACTAACACTAGCAGCTACGCACTAGCAGCTACGCACTGCAAACTTCGTAACGCGTACAGCAACTTGCTGCACACTAGCACTATGCCTTCTTGTCAGGCCTCACAGCCCTGCCAGCCGTGATCCTGACAAGACAGCACACACACACGCACTAAGGGCAGCGTCCCTATCTGGGCCGTCCCTCAGCACTTACCCACTAACCTGGTGGGGAGTTGGGGCCTTACTTGGGATGTGTGGGACCTTACTCGATGCAGGAGCTGCACATGCTCTCTGCACCCTTCCTTCCCTCACAGCTCCCCAGCTCCAACTGCCGTTCTCAGCGCGCGAAATGTATCTTATTGCTCCCTCTGGAGATCCTTGGCCCTTATTGGCCACACGGAGGCACCTGATGTGCTTGCCCCTAAGCCTCATGGGAGTTGTAGTCCCGTGGAGGCTGCAAATACATTGGGGCCACGTGCGCGCCTTCCCTGCGCCTGCGCGAGTCTTTAATGGCCGTCGCAACCTCTCCTGAATAGTCCCTGCCCTCGCGCGACTCTCTAGGCTCTGTCCTGCGCATGCGCGACCTCTCTGGAGCTCTCCTGCCGCCTGGCTATTCCTGCGCATGCGCGAGCTGTTGCGCAATGGCGGCGCCCTGCTCTGCGGCCGCCGGGACCTTAGAGATGCGATCGCGGCCTTAGCAACGGCCCGATCGCGTCCCCGGCAACCGGCCGCAGGCAGGAGAAGCCGCGCTGCTCCCTGCTCCAGCCCCCACCCTTGGAAGCAGCCGTCGGGTCGTTCGGCACCCGCGCTCGAGCTGCTCCAGGGGAGGGGGGTCTCAAGGGGCTGCTGGAGACCAGGGTTACATTTATATGTTAAATCGGATCTAAAACCTTTTATAAGGGATGATGTTTATGAAGGGAATGATGAAAATGTAGAGACTTTGTGGATAGAAATTAGCAGTGGAGGTAAAAGTATTAAGAAAATGTTTGTGGGAATATGCTATAAACCACCAAATATCTGTGAGATTGAGGAAGCTAAAATATTTTGCAAAAGGAAAAGGCTTCAAAACTGGGTCATGTTTGCATAATGGGGGATTTTAATTATCCAGACATAGACTGGGGCAATGAGATTAGCGTTACAACAAAAGGAAAAAGGTTTTTGGGGGTGCTTAAAGACAATTATATGACCCAAATTATTGAGGAACCAACCAGTAGAGGGGCAATACTGGATTTGGTCATATCAAACAATGTAGAAGTAATAACAAATATTCAAGTCCTGGAACATTTGGGTAACAGTGATCATAACATGATCTCATTTGAAATAAATTATCACAAAATAGATTTCTTGGGTTCAACAAAGACCTTAAACTTTAGAAAGGCAGATTTTAATAAAAAAAGGTCTAATCTACAAGTAATACACTGGGATGATGTTTTTGCAGGGAAAAAGTAGAAGATAAATGGGCAGTCTTTAAAACATTGTTAGAAAAGCCCACTTATCAGTGTATACCCTTGGGTAATAAGTATAAAAGAAATAAGTCAAAAACAATGTGGCTAAATAAACAGGTAGGGGAGGAAATGGAGAAGAAGAGGAAGGCGTTTAAATTCTTTAAGTCAGAAGGGACAGAGACATCATATCAGAATTATAAGGAATGTAACAAAAAATTCAAAAGGGCAATCAAATTAGCAAAAATGGATAATGAAAAACGGATTGCAATAGAAAGTAAGGTCAACCCTAAAAAGTTCTTTAAGTACCTTAATAACAAAAAAATGAGAAAAGAAAATATAGGACCCTTTCAGTGTGAGATGGGTAGGCAGATTATTGGAGATAAGGAAAAAGCTGAGGTATTAAACAAATTCTTCGCCTCTGTATTTACCAGGGAAGAATCAAGTTCAATAGTAGGGCCGCAGGACGAAGCCTCAACCTCCATATTAATGAACAATTGGTTAACTGAGGAAGAAGTACATAAGTGACTTGAAAAAATTGAAGTAAATAAGGCACCTGGCCCGATGGCATACATCCAAGAGTTCTCAAGGAGTTAAGCTCAGTAATAACCAAACCATTATATTTAATATTCAAGGACTACATTTCCACAGGCTCAGTACCACAAGATTGGCGTAAAGCAGATGTGGTGCCTATATTTAAAAAGGAGCTAGATCACAACCGGGAAATTACAGACCTTTAAGCCTGACTTCAATAGTAGGGAAACTACTTGAAGGTTTAATACGGGATAATATTCAGGAATACCTAATGGAAAACAAAATTATTAGTAATAGTCAGCATGGATTTGTGAAGGATAGATCTTGCGAAACTAACCTTATTTGTTTCTTTGAGGAGGTAAGTAGGAATTTAGACCAGGGTAATGCAGTTGATGTGGTCTACTTAGATTTTGCAAAGGCTTTTGATACGGTTTCACACAAGAGGTTGGTGTACAAAATAAAGAACATTAGACTCAGTAATAATATATGCACCTGGATTGAAAACTGGTTAAAGGACAGACAACAGAGGGTTGTCATAAATGGAACTTTTTCAGGTTGGGCTAAAGTCGTGAGTGGAGTACCTCAGGGATCGGTACTGGGACCCCTGCTTTTTAACTTGTTTATTAATGACCTTGAGGTTGGGATCGAGAGCAAAATCTCCATCTTTGCTGATGATACTAAATTGTGTAAGGTAATAGAAGCAGAGCAGGATGTAATTTCTATTCAGAAGGAATTGGAGAAACTGGAAATGTGGGCAGGTAAATGGCAAATGAGGTTTAATACAGATAAATGTAAGGTTATGCATTTGGGATGCAAGAATAAAAAGGCGACTTACAAATTAAATGGAGATATATTGGGGGAATCCTTGATAGAGAAGGATTTAGGAGTGCTTGTAGACTGTAGGCTTAGCAATAGTGCCCAATGTCATGCAGTAGCTGCAAAGGCAAACAAGATCTTATCTTGCATCAAACGGGCAATGGATGGAAGGGAAGTAAACATAATTATGCCCCTTTACAAAGCACTAGTACTTGAATATGGAGTACAATTTTGGGCACCAATCCTAAGAAAATACATTGTGGAACTAGAGAGAGTGCAGAGAAGAGCCACCAAATAAATAAAGGGAATGGACAATCTAACTTATGAATATTATTATTATACTTATGAATTTATATATATATAGCAACTGGAAATATAACTGTATGCTCATTTGCATGTCTTAGGCAGGTCTGCAACCCCGCCTTTCACCATTATCACCCAGCACTTCCACTGCAGCAAGGGATTCTGGGAAATGTCATGTAAATGAGCACACAGTGCCACTTTTTGCTTCAAAAACATTTATAACCCATGGAACCCCACCCGGTCGCAGATTGGACACTCTAAGGTGTTCTAGGGTCTGGCTACATGTCTCAGTGTGGTGCGTACCTGATGGCAAAAGGAGGGCCTGAGTCTCCCGCGATGACATGGGGGACAACAGGACAGGTTACTGGGGTGGATGCCTACGTTCTCCTTCAATGGTGCAGCGCCTCCATCTGTAGTAACCCCCAGGGACGTGGGGTGGAATCCCTACCACAGATATCCCCCTCCCAGGGATGAGAGATTCCAGTCTCACACAAGGTTCTCTTTAAACAGCAGACTCCTTTATTACTCGGTTTCCCACAACAGCAGACAGGTACAGTTGATTTACAATGCCACCAGCTGTTCTCCTTAGTGATGGTCCCTGCCTCCACTCTGGACCTTAGGGCCATCCAGAGTGGGGCTAGCGCTTCCCTCACCCCCTAAGCAGGGTGAGAGGTATTTGGTCCACCTCGCTATACTCTATCAGCTCTACTCATGAGCTGCTCACTCCTCTCCTCCCTAACACTAACTCTCACACACCTGACTCACTGTCAGACTAACACTAAATAGGAAATGCACTGCTCTTTATGATCTCAGCAGGCACCGCCCCTGTGTCTCTTGATTGGACACAGGGTCAGGTGACCTACCTCCACCATTCAGGGCAATTGCTTGAAGTGGGGGAAACCCATGATAACTCCTAGCAACCTGCCCTTAGCAGGGATTATACCAGGAGGAGGATAGAACTATAGCCCCATTTCTTACCAGGGCTACACATTTTAAACAGGGTTCCCTATATTCTTAAGCTTGCTGCATGGTCACAGCTTTAAGCACAGCCAGGGTTAAGATGTATAGCCAATAAACCCACCCACAGACAGCCGTTTCAACCTTTATGGGTCTCATCAGTGTGGGGTTGGTTACACTGGCTTTGCAAAGCTGAAGCAATGAGGATGAGGTTTAATGGAATTTTTTTTTTATAACCCCGGAAATTAGATCATTTGAATTAAGGTGTGGCCCGAATCTGTTTTCCTTGGAGCAGTTTGGCCCATCTCACTTGACAATTGTGCAGGCCTGCTCTAACACATTATGCTAGGAACTACAAGGACAGTTCACAAGGGTTTTGAGCAGCATCAGCACATTTTTTATCACATTTATTGATATTGATAGCACATTTTTCTGTTACAGTGATTACACAGTTCTTCTAAGAGATATTCTACAATGAGAGTAACATCGATAAAAAATATATATGCATTGGTGAAGCTTAATACAATTGTAAGTACTGTAGCATATACCAGAACATGGAAAAATGCTTGAAATCATGATTCTCCAGAGCTACTGTATAAGAATTAGATTATCTAAAAACAATCTGAATAAAAGTCTAAACATTGTGAGCCCTTTTCCCTCGACACAATTAGTGAGATCCACACATGAAATGTGAGATTTATGTGAGCAAGTGGCTTTATCTGGCTTGTGATTTTTCCATTGTGTTTTTCTGTTGTCTCAGTTGTATGTGCGTAAGTGTTGTGCCCAGTCATTGCGCTATGTACCTGTCTGTTAGTTAGCAGTGATCTGTGTGAGTTAATGCGAATCTGTTCCATTCCTTTACTTCAGGAGTGGCAAAATCCAGTCCTCAAGGGCCACTAACAGGTCATGTTTTAAGGATATCCCAGCTTCAGCACAGGTGGCTCAATCATTGGCTCAGTCAATGACTGCACGACTGAGCCACTGATTGAACCACCTATGCTGAAGCAGAGATATCCTTAAAACCTGACCTGCTGGTGGCCCTTGGGACTGGAGTTGGCCACTCCTCTTTACATAGAAAAGACTACACAGATAAAGCAGAAATCCTGATCAGTTTGGACTTCAGGAGATCAATCACGCTATTGTTAGCTCTGATTATTCTCCCCCGCCTGCTTTATGAGATATTTACCTTTTTATGTGCCAGTATTTCTGGTCCAGTAAGGAAAATAATATGGCTGCTATCTAAGCCTCACTACCATGGGCTAAGAGGAAGCTGGAAGTCATCACAGATGTTGCAGCTTCCTGTTGGATGACCCCAGCAGCACACAAAAAGATCAATATCTCAAGAGCCGGAGGGTTCCCAGAGCTGAGAATAGCACCGTCTAGCTCCAGTGGAACCTCCTGTTCTGTTGCTGCAACAACAAACGAATTCCAAAAGTAATCTCCCCAACTGCTGCCTTCAGAGCGCGGTATTTAGCTCTTCCGTATATGACAAACTACAGATGTGGTGAGATTTTAGTTCCTCCGTGCAGCGGGTGGACCGTGTGCCAAGTGTTGCAATGATCACGATCACGACCCAGAGCAGAATTAATTTCCCAGAAGGATTAATGCAGCCGGGGTCCCTGCTTCTGAATTGGACTCCTGCTGCGTTAACCCTACCAGGTCGCCACCAGTCTATAAGAGCTGCCCAGAGAGATCAGAGAGAAGTGGCCCCTCGCTGTGTCTCTTACAGCAGATATCACTACTTTTATTATTACTTTTAGTGCACCGGATGGAAGCAGGGGGTCTCAGGAGCTGAACCGCATTAATTTCAGGTCCAGGTATCCCCTGTTCCCGAGGTACAGGCCTCCGTATCGGGTGCCAGAATCGCCTGCAAGTTTAAATCTCCCGCATCATGGCCCACATGACAGGGACATTTAAACAGCCCCAAGTTACCACTACCCCATACGGAGGCCTGTATCTCAGTAGGAAGGAGGTCCCCGGACCTGAAATTATTGCGGTTCAGATCTGGAGACCCCTGTTTTAACACTGCATACTAAAAATAAAAATGAACTAAAAGAAAAGCGTCAAACCTTAAAGCCAACCCCCCTCCCCCCGCCCTCGCTAAGATAATAAAGGGGTTACTGGCAAGTAGATAGTGTTTTAATGGTTGGGTATCAGCCCTTTATTGGATGTTGGTGCTACTGAGATTGAGTACGAGGACGGCCTTGATCCTGGCTGGGGTACATACTACTTTTATTTACTATGGGGTGCCCATTGATTGCCAATGTGGGGGTATCTGTGCCCCGTTGAGGACATAGGTAAGCATAGTGACAAACAATGGATTTGATGGGTAGTGTTTGATTTTACTGTAATGTATATTTTTTGTATTTTGTAATGTGTAGTTGTTCACGCTTCTCAATGGGCAAAAGCGCTATTAGCCAGATCTAGCTAATAGAGCTATTGCCCATTACTGTGTGTGACGGTGTGGTGGGGGGGTGTTTGTTGAGGGTAGAAGGGGTGGTCGATGGAGGTAGTTGCCCATGGGGAGGGTGGTTAGGACTACCGGGGGAGTAGTGGGAGAGGTTAACCTCTTCATTAGGTTAGCGGTTAGCCGCTAAGACTAAGGTTATTAAGGGGGAGGGGGAGTTATTAATGTATTTTAATTGTTAAAGTGTTTTTTTAATTAAAGCTTTATATTGATTGCCAATATGGCTATATAGGCTCTCCATTGAGAGGGTCTAGTAATCCACAGTGACATTCAATGGTTTTATGTTTCAAATGTGTTTTTTTTTTGGTAACTACTGTATGTGTATTTTATTTTTTTGGCTAATAGGGATATTGGGCATTAGTCTAGAGGGGGGTGAATAGTTAGGCCACCCGGGGGATGGCGGGAGGGTTTTCCTCTTCATTACTTTAGCGGTTAGCCACTAAGGTAATGAAGCTTTGCTTTTAGTTTATTTTTAGTAGATAGGATTGAAGCAGGGGGTCTCCAGAGCTGAGCCACATTAATTTCAGGTCCGGTGACCCCCTGCTTCCCGAGATAAAGGCCTCTATATGGGATAGCTTACACTTTTGTTGCATGAAAGGCCAGTGACTCATACCTCTAAGAGATGCTAGGTTTAGCTAATACACTGTACCATACAGTTAAGTTCACAATGGAATACAACACTGAGAAAATATCCTTTCTTGATGTGACAGTCAAAAAAATGGAAAGTAACATATATGCTGTTATCATCTAGCTTTAACATGTGACAAAGTCAGTAATCTATTTACTGTAATGCTCTTCTGAAATTTGATACGTTGATCAGACTTTATAAACAGTAAAAAAAGGATTTTTGAACACATAGGTAGCATTCTGATCTTTGAGCAAGACATAAAAAAATAGGTAGTCTTGTTGAAATAAAGCTGTTGAAATTAACATACTGTTGAAATGGATGACATATTGCTGTAATGGAATGGGGGGGTCTCTGGGGAAGAATTGTTGGTTATGTTCTGTTTCCATTTTGTCTGTTCGATAATGTTTTTAGTGTCCATTTTGGGCGAATGAATTTGTGTGTGGTATGAATGAGTTTTGTTCGACAGTAGATTTACGACCGTGCCTGTTGCTTAACGCCTACATTCCTGGTATAAAGAGTACCTGGTTCCCATAGAGAGCTGTTTTAATCCAGTTTTAAACAGCTTTTAATGATCTGTAACATGATTGGCTTAGAATAGGGAGTAATTATTATATTCTGCTTAGTTACCTATTTTAGACAAAATAAATTAAGTGTATATACAGTGGCGACACACTTTATTCTCGCTCGGCTAGTCCCGCGAATTCGGGTATACCCGGGTGTATTCAGGTTTGTGATCGTTTTCTACCAGAGTGCATTGCGTTATTTTCCCGGCAGGGACTTAAGCATTTTATTCCGGCAGGCTGCAATACTGCAATGCCGTGTAAAAACACATGGGGGCGCTTGCGAGCTGTTCTCTTTGAAGCCGTCCCCTATAATGAATTGTAATGCAGTATATATACTGTATATATATATATATATATATATACTGTATAACAACAACCCTATAACCCCTAACATACAGTACTGTACACATACAGGAATTAACTACAGCTGAGAAGTGAAGACATGTTTATTGCCACCACTTAGCAACTAGAAGCTCATTTTGGAAGTGCACTCCTAGGCATTAAAACTTAACATTTAATAGGTAAATAGAATAAAATAAGTTCTTAACATAAAGTGATAATATTAACTACATATAATGTACTATGGCGGGAGGGAGTGAGGAGATGATAGATCGCCAAGGTATATAGTAAAGTATGCTGATGCCTAATAGTACTTAGCAAAAGCAGTGATACCACTTTGGCTTTAATTGGGGAGTGGGTTACTCAGCTGTAAAAGCTCAGAAATGCTTGCCCTGTATGTGAGTATTGTGCGTCATGTGGCGTAGCGTACCGAGCACCCAACCTGTATTGATAAATAGCCCAAATCAGTGTCCTACTCCTAAGTTTAATATTTAAGCTGTTAGATATAATCACTGTATGTGCAACTCAATGACAGGTTGGTGGTACGTGGATTGATTCTGCGCCCAATGACGTTTGACAATCACTCTACATAGATAGTATAACAGGACAGCTATTAGTGATAAAAAGCCAGAAAAAACTGATACTGAACACTCTGCTAATTATTAAAGCAGTAAATGAATTATTACTGTGGTTATTAAACAAGCCGTCAATATATAATCAATACTGTGAGCACTTGTACTCAGCAAAATACCTGTGCAAAAAACCTTCTACCAATTCATAGAACAATTCATGCATGAATAGGTGTCTGTGCATAGCAGATGCTGGCAGGCTAGCAGTAATGATGTTAAATATCAGATAGATCGCAACAATTTGCAGTAACAATGATGTCTGTTAGCTACAAGGTAAGGTGACACATTGAATCACAGTACAGAGACAGGCTTCAGCAAAGAACCACTGAGTGAACAGGACCTGGTTAAGCCTGGATACGAGCGCGTTAAAATGAGCACCAGCAGAGAGCACAGACATAAAGTAACAATACTACCAGTCTCTCTCAGATCCCTCGCGCTGACGTCACCACGCCAAAAACGCCCTACGCGTTTCCCTCCTTGACGGAGATTCTTCATACTGTATATGCACATACATAAATGATACTATGGGCCGGCGGGGGCAAGATGTGTTTGCAGCAGAGAGAGATCCGCTGCTCTCTCTCTCTGCACAAACATCGGCACATTAAAAATTATTTTAAATACATTTTTATTTATAGTGTAGATGTGCAGGGGGTCTCCGGAGCTGAACCGCACTGGTTTCAGGTCGGGGGACCCCCTGCTCCCCGAGATACAGCCCCCTTTATGAGGTGCCGGTATCCCTCTGCTTGGTTTAAAGGGCCGGATCACGTGATCGCGGCCTGTAAACCAAGCAGAGCAGAGGGATACCGGCACCCCCTAAAGGGGCCTGTATCTCGGGGAGCAGGGGGTCCCCGGACCTGAAATGAAGGGGTTAACTCACCATGCCCACTTTATTGTGGGGGTATTTGGCCCTTGGTGTGAGTTTAGGGCTTGCGGGGGGGTTGCGGGTGCACTTAACCCCTTCACGGCCGTAGCAGTTAATACCGCTACGGTCATGAAGGGGTTAAGCCCTCCCGCTACCCCCCCCGCAAGCCCTAAACAGCCACCGTTGGGGCTAATACCCCCTTCACTCACCCCCGCTACCCACAATAAAAAAAAACTCACACACAGCAGCCGCCAAAAAATAAATAAATAAATCTCAATAAATAAATAAATAAATGACAATAAATACATTTGAAATACATTTTTATTGATAGTGTAGATGTGCAGGGGGTCTCCTGAGCTGAACCGCGTTGGTTTCAGGTCGGAGGACCACATGCTCCCCGAGATACAGCCCCCTTTATGAGGTGCCGGTATCCCTCTGCTTGGTTTAAAGGGCCCGATCACGTGATCGCGGCCTGTTAACCAAGCAGAGCAGAGGGATACCGGCACCCCCTAAAGGGGCCTGTATCTCAGGGAGCAGGGGGTCCCCGGACCTGAAACCAGTGCGGTTCTGCTCCAGAGACCCTCTGCACATGTACAGTATAAATAAAACACATATATAAATAAACACTCGTTCTTTACCTTAGCGGCTATGCGCTATGGTAAAGAAGCAGCATTTCTGTATTTTTAAGAATATTGTACAGTGAGCTGGGGGTACCCTGAGCCAGAAATCTAAACTCAGGGGGCCCCCTGCTCCTGCTCAATACTATTAAAAATACAGAAATGCTGCTTCATTACCATAGCGGATAGCCGCTAAGGCAATGAAAGGGGTTAACTCACCGTGCCCGCTTTATTTTGGGTAGCGGGGGTGGGTGAAGGGGGTATTTGGCCCTTGTTGTGAGTTTAGGGCTTGCGGGGAGGTTGCAGGGGCACTTAACCCCTTCACGGCCGTAGCAGTTAATACCGCTACGGTCATGAAGGGGTTAAGCCCTTCCGCTACCCCCCCCGCAAGCCCTAAACAGCCACCGTTGGGGCTAATACCCCCTTCACCCACCCCCACTACCCACAATAAAAAAAATACACACACAGCAGCCGCCAAAAAATAAATAAATAAATCGAAATAAATAAATAAATAAATGACTATAAATAAATACATTTGAAATACATTTTTATTGATAGTGTAGATGTGCAGGGGGTCTCCGGAGCTGAACCGCGTTGGTTTCAGGTCTGGGGACTCCCTGCTCCCCGAGATACAGCCCCCTTTATGAGGTGCCGGTATCCATCTGCTTGGTTTAAAGGTCCCGATCACGTGACCGCGGCCTGTAACCCAAGCAGAGGGATACCGGCACCCCCTAAAGGGGCCTGTATCTCGGGGAGCAGGGGGTCCCCAGACCTATAACCACAGCGGTTCAGCTCCGGAGACCCTCTGCACATCTACACTATCAATAAAAATGTATTTTAAATGTATTTATTTATATTCATTTATTTATTTAGATTTATTTATTAATTGTGCTGCTGCTGCAAGTCCTAAACTCACACCAAGGGCCAAACACCCCCCTCACCCCTGCTACCCCCAATAAAAAAAATTCACACACAGCAGCCCCACAATTAATAAATAAATCTAAATAAATAAATAAATACATGAAGAGAAATAAATATATACTGTATATATATACTGTATATATACAGTATATATATATAATAACAATCCCTATACATATACAGTATATACTGTGTATATATATATACTGTATACATATATATATCTATATATATACAGTATATACACACAGTATATACACACATGATGAACCAATATACAAATACATGTAGAATGGTTATCAAAATCATACTGTCCTACAAATAACGCTTCTCTATACAGACAATAATAATAATCCATTTAATAATCCTAACTGATCTTACAATATAAAACATAACATTCCAAACCACACAGTACATTGCATTTACATTGTATAAATGATGCATAAAATCTATGCACCATATACATTCTGCAAATGAATGTTAACAATATAATTGCAAGCTACTGTACCAGTAAATACAAATACTTCCAAACAAGTCAACTATTTTAACCAATCAAGTAAACAAAAATCAATATATACTGTAAGTACCAACCAGAAAACACAATTTAAAACCAAAGCTAACCCTTACAATACCAAGGATTACATCTATCTAATTGTAAAAAACATTATACATTATACACACATTGAAGCATTGCAATAAACAAAATACAGTACAGTACATCCCCTGTATCTCCCTGCCTTCAGTGTAATCTGTTTAAAGCCCCCTCCCCCCTAATGTTTCTGTTAAACAGATTACACTGAAGGGAGAGAGATGTAAAGGCCTAAAGCCCCCTCCCCCCTAATGTTTCTGTTAAACAGATTACACTGAAGGCAGAGAGATTTAACAGAAACATACATTAGGGGGGAGGGGGCTTTAAACAGATTACACTGAAGGCAGAGAGATGTTTCTGTTAAATATCCCTCCCTGCATTGCTGTGAGTGCAGTGTATGTAAATGTGGGGAGCGGGGGGGGACCCAATGTGCATACTGTGAGGTCTAATCACCCTCACCCCCTACCCACATACCGTTACCCCCCCCCATCCTGGCCATGGCCCCTCCGCTTCTGCAAAACAGACACAAAAATTAAAACATACAAAGTAATGTCCCCTAACCCCTTAATCACCATAGCGGTTATTAACCGCTACAGTCATTAAGGGGTTAACCCACCCTCACCCACCACTCGGGATGCCTACATACCCTCCCACACTAACCCCCCCCCCGTGAGGCCTAACCACCCAGTCAGTACCCACAAGGGAGCCCTACCCACATACCGTTGGGGAAACACCCCACCCCCAGTACCCACAATATAAACAGTACAATGACCCACAATAAACAACATTATATTTATTAAATACATTACCCACCCCCTGTGCCCCCCATAAATACAAGATTTATCCTTTTACAT
Source organism: Ascaphus truei (assembly GCF_040206685.1). NCBI lineage: Eukaryota > Metazoa > Chordata > Amphibia > Anura > Ascaphidae > Ascaphus > Ascaphus truei. The sequence goes on from NC_134484.1 coordinate 70,958,622, forward strand.
ACAGGGTTCATAACGCAGCCCCACGCTAGTCCCCGGTGGGCTGGCAGGGCACCTGGACAGACCTACAGTTTACCAGCAGCCCTTTTTACACAGGTTCTGGAGGCCTGCTGGTGGATCCTGCCAGCACCATGGCCCCCAGGTGGTCTCCTTGGGTGTACCGCGGGCCACAATTGGGTCCCCACGGTAGGCCCAAGGATGTCTGGGAGCCCAGGGTCAAACCCACAGGTGTCTGCGGAGCCTCGGGTGGTTCCCTCGGGGGTCTGGGGAACTCACGGGTGCTCACTACGGGTCCGCGGTGCCCCCACAGAAGTGGGACCACACATCATCATCCCCGCACCTACGGGTCGGCGGTGCCCCCACAGAAGTGGGACCACACATCATCATCCCCGCATGTGTCTCCCATGGAACCACCAGCCTGATACCCTTGGGATACCCGAGAATACCCGGAGGTGGTCTCCAGAGGTCCCACGCAGAACCACGGAATCAACCCTGAATGTAAAAAAATAAACCTGGCCTATACATTCAATACATACACCCTCCCCCCCAACACCTACAGTACAATAATGCGCAAAATAACTATTAGCCAGATATGGATAATAGATTAATTGCCCATTATTAAAAACATTAACTAGCATATACAAATAAATAAAGTAATACTGACCTCATGAATACGAAGTGTCCGTCGCCAGCGCCATCCTTCCTTCTCTTGCCCACACAAGACATAGCCAATACCAAGCCAATACATTGCAAGTACATTCAGATATCAATTAACCCCTTAAACACCTTATCGGATAATAACCGCAAAGGTAATTAAGGGGTTAAGCCACACAGGCCCGATACCCACCCTTCACCCATGAATTTGTACTGTGGCTTAATCATGCAACTATATATATATACTGTATATATATACAGAGAGAAAGAGAGAGAGAGAGAGAGAGAGAGATATACAGTATATATATATATATATATACACACACGTTATATACACACCCATGATAAACCAATATACAGTACAAATAAATGTAGAAGGGTTATCAAAAGCATACTGCCCTACAACCAAACACTTCTCCATGCATACACACTAAATTAAAATCAATTTCCTTTAATATTCATAACTGATCTCTCAATCTAAATCATCACTAAACCTCTGAAAAGCCATTTAAACAACTTACATTCCAATATAAATGATGCCTAAATATCTATGCACCATATACATTCTGCAAATTAATCAACCAAGTAAACAAAAATCAATTAGCAATCATTATTTACATCCCTAAACAATTCACACTAGATCCCGAACAATAAAACCATTAACAAATTCACGCCTAGAGCAGAACAATTAAGCCTTTGAAAAAATATAAGTACCAACAAAAATACAACCTTTACAACCAAGCCTATCCCTGACCTTCCTCAAACACACAATACAATACCAAGGAATACATCTATCTAATTTTAAAATACTTTAAACTCACAATAAAGCATAGCAGCATACACAAAATAATTTAAAACACATCTAATCCAGCTTTTAAAACAACATAATTTCTTACCCTGTACTGTATGTATATATCTCTCTAGACATATATACATACATACATACAGTGGCAAGAAATGATATACCACAAAAAAAAAAAAATACACATGTTAAAAAACCTTTTGAAAAAATTAACAAGGAATGAAAGCACAGCCAATCAGAATGGCTTTGCTTCAATTGCCTTTAAGATGACATCATGAAAAGGCACATGACCACCCTCACATGGTATGGTAGCCAATCAGAGCGTGGGAACTTTATCCCTACTCTGATTGGCTCTGGTATACCATGTGTCAGGGGCTTGGGGGAGAAAGGATGTGACGTCAATGAAAACCTGTCACGTGGTACGGTAGCCAATCAGAGTAGGGATGGATTTCCCACGCTCTGATTGGCTACCGTACCACGTGACAGGTTTTCATTGACGTCACATCCTTTCTCCCCCAAGCCCCTGACACATGGTATACCAGAGCCAATCAGAGTAGGGATAAAGTTCCCACGCTCTGATTGGCTACCATACCATGTGAGGGCGGCCATGTGCCTTTTCATGACGTCATCTTAAAGGCAATTGAAGCAAAGCCATTCTGATTGGCTGTGCTTTCATTCCCTTTAAGTGACGTCATCATTTTTTTTTTGTCGGCCAAAACACATGGTTTTCACGGCCCAATCAGGACCGTGGGAACCATGACGCAAAATGTGACGTCATAGGCCTTTAAAAGCCTATGTCGTCTCATTTTGAAGCCAGACGCCGCGGAGGAAGGACCTCCGGCCAAGAAAGAAGACCAGGGCGTGGCCGCAGACGGGGAGAAGACCCCGCCCCGCCCCGCTGGAAGGAGATAGAAGAAAGAAGAATACAGATGAAGATGGATTACAGATAGAAGACCCGTGGATTGATTTGGATTTTTAGTTTAATGTTTATTATTTTATGGTTTTTTATTTTATGGGTTCCTGATCGTGGATTGGTTCGTGAGTAAGCTGCGCAACGGGAGTCGGTGGGGGCAAGTAATGGTAAGTGAACTACAGTAAAGAAATGTATTTTATTTAACTTGTTAATTTTTTCAAAAGGTTTTTTAACATGTGTATTTTTTTTTTTTTTGTGGTATATCATTTCTTGCCACTGTATGTATGTATGTATCTAGAGAGATATATACATACAGTACAGGGTAAGAAATGATGTTGTTTTAAAAGCTGGATTAGATGTGTTTTAAATTATTTTGTGTATGCTGCTATGCTTTATTGTGAGTTTAAAGTATTTTAAAATTAGATAGATGTATTCCTTGGTATTGTATTGTGTGTTTGAGGAAGGTCAGGGATAGGCTTGGTTGTAAAGGTTGTATTTTTGTCGGTACTTATATTTTTTCAAAGGCTTAATTGTTCTGCTCTAGGCGTGAATTTGTTAATGGTTTTATTGTTCGGGATCTGGTGTGAATTGTTTAGGGATGTAAATAATGATTGCTAATTGATTTTTGTTTACTTGGTTGATTAATTTGCAGAATGTATATGGTGCATAGATATTTAGGCATCATTTATATTGGAATGTAAGTTGTTTAAATGGCTTTTCAGAGGTTTAGTGATGATTTAGATTGAGAGATCAGTTATGAATATTAAAGGAAATTGATTTTAATTTAGTGTGTATGCATGGAGAAGTGTTTGGTTGTAGGACAGTGCTTTTGATAACCCTTCTACATTTATTTGTATATTGGCTCATCGTGTGTATATATTTACTGTGTATATATATATATATACTGTATATATATATATATATATATATATATATATATATATGTATATATATATACAGTATATATATATATATATATATATATATATATATATATATATATATATATATATATATATATATATATATAGAAAGAAGAAAGAAAAAAACAGGCGCACACCTAGTGCATTAAAGTATAACAATAGATTTATGGAACATTAAAAACAGACAAATGCCCACTCACAAGAAAAACGATAATATAGTGCAGTTATGAGATTGGCTCTCATATGCCAGTGGTAGCGTCTGGATCAGCAGTAGTGTCTTTTCCTAACACATGGCGCCGGCACGGCGTGGTCTCCTTCACCGGAAGTGACGTCCACCCGATCTAGTGCCCCGCACAAGGAAATCCCACCGGGAAACAAGGTCCTCGTCCGCCTGCCTTTGATCACCGCAACACCAGGGGAAACAAGGATGTATTCGCTCCTCTGTTTGGCTTAGCCGCTCCCAACTTGCATCAGTCTTTCTTGGTTGGAAAGTGTCTGCTCTGCATTAGCCACGCCCTACGCGTTTCGTCATGTGATATGACTTCATCAGGGGGTAACCCTTCTACATTTATTTGTATATTGGTTCATCGTGTGTATATATATACTGTGTATATATATATATATATATACTGTATATATATATATATCTGTATATATATATACAGTATATATATATATATATATATATATATATATATATATATATATATATATATATATATATATATATATATATATATATATATAGTTGCATGATGAAGCCACAGTACAAATTCATGGGTGAAGGGTGGGTATCGGGCCTGTGTGGCTTAACCCCTTAATCACCTTTTCGGTTATTATCTGATAAGGTGTTTAAGGAGTTAATTGATATCTGAATGTAATTGCAATGTATTGGCTTTTGATTTTTGTTTACTTGGTTGATTCATTTGCAGAATGTATATGGTGCATAGATTTTATGCATCATATATATTGGAATGTGAGGTTTTTCATTGGTTTGTGATGATATACTGTAGATTGTGAGATCAGTTAGGATTTTTAAAGGAAATTGATTTTAATGTAGTGTCTGTATGGAGAAGTGTTTGGTTGTAGGGCAGTATGCTTTTGATAACCCTTCTACATTTATTTGTACTGTATATTGGTTTATCATGGGTGTGTATATAACGTGTGAATATATATATATATATATACTGTATAGCCATGTATATAAATGGTTTATTGCTTTCCTCTCTGTGGGCAGTAAGTCCTGGTAAGAACAGGTATGCCCACAGTAGTTATGGAGGTTTTCCCTGATTCAATGGTGAGGTGCCCTATGTATGGAGGGGAGTGGCTGTATGCTCTGTGTCCCTGGATAGTGACATAAGGGATGCGACTGCCTCCTGAGATATATAAGGCACAACCCGGGTTAACTGTAGAGTTGTTGGTGGGGTGTTGATGGTGGATTTTGGAGTGAGAGTTCAAGTTCTAGTTCTACAGTGTTCTGACAGCGGCGGAAAGCTGATAGGATAGTATGACCTGCATAAGGGAGTAGGAAACAATTTGTGACCCTAGTGAAGTAACTAGCGGCCCGGGTTGACCAATCAGCCTGTCAAGCCACTCTGTGTCCAGGGACCTGGCGCAGAGAGGATCTCCCTAGGAGAATAGGGAATCCCACTTCGATTCAGGAGGGCATACCTTGCGAAGGGACAGCACGGAGAGATGTGCGGCTAGAGCCGGCAGCTGCATGGGGCAGTCTGCCACATCACCGTCAATAATAAAGATGCCTTGTTCAACGAGACCCCCACTGTGTGAGTGTTAAGTTACTCGCACATGGATGGCACTACCGAGAAGGAGTTCCTCACCAGAACCATCTCCCTGCGGAAGCCCAGATCCTGATGAGGTGGAGGCACTGCACATGATGTAAGTTGGACTCGCACACACTACCTCAGATACCTGCCTGTTGATAATCCCCTAATACCATCAAGCGGGAGACTCAGGAGCCCTGTTGCCTACAGGTGCACCATCAAACACCACACGTAATGGGGACAGTTTAGATCACCCAGGCCAATGTGAGATTGGGGGGGGGATAAACCCATTACAACTGTATATCTCTCTCTCTCTCTCTCTCTTTCTCTCTGTCTCTCTGTATATATATATATATATACAGTATATATATATAGTTGCATGATGAAGCCACAGTACAAATTCATGGGTGAAGGGTGGGTATCGGGCCTGTGTGGCTTAACCCCTTAATTACCTTTGCGGTTATTATCCGATAAGGTGTTTAAGGGGTTAATTGATATCTGAATGTACTTGCAATGTATTGGCTTGGTATTGGCTATGTCTTGTGTGGGCAAGAGAAGGAAGGAAGGCGCTGGCGACGGACACTTCGTATTGATGAGGTCAGTAGTACTTTATTTATTTGTATATGCTAGTTAATGTTTTTAATAATGGGCAATTAATCTATTATCCATATCTGGCTAATAGTTATTTTGCACATTATTGTACTGTAGGTGTTGGGGTGAAGGGTGTATGTATTGAATGTATAGGCCAGGTTTATTTTTTTTACATTCAGAGTTGATTCCGTGGTTCTGCGTGGGACCTCTGGAGACCACCTCCGGGTATTCTCGGGTATCCCAAGGGTATCAGGCTGGTGGTTCCACGGGTGACACATGCGGGGATGATGATGTGTGGTCCCACTTCTGTGGGGGCACCGCGGACCCGTAGTCTGCGGGGATGACGATGTGTGGTCCCACTTCTGTGGGGGCACCGCCGACCCGTAGTGAGCACCCGTGAGTTCCCCAGACCCCCGAGGGAACCACCCGAGGACCCGCAGACACCTGTGGGTTTCACCCAGGGCTCCCAGACATCCTTGGGCCTACCGTGGGGACCCAATTGTGGCCCACGGTGACCAAGGAGACCACCTGGGGGCCATGGTGCTGGCAGGATCCACCAGCAGGCTTCCAGAACCTGTGTAAAAAGGGCTGCTGGTAAACTGTAGGTCTGTCCAGGTGCCCTGCCAGCCCACCGGGGACTAGCATGGGGCTGCGTTATGAACCCTGTATGTAAAAGGATAAATCTTGTATTTATGGGGGGGGCACAGGGGGTGGGTAATGTATTTAATAAATATAATGCTGTTTATTGTGGGTCATTGTACTGTTTTTATTGTGGGTACTGGGGGTGGGGTGTTTCCCCAACGGTATGTGGGTAGGCCTCCCTTGTGGGTACTGACTGGGTGGTTAGGCCTCACGGGGGGGGGGGGTTAGTGTGGGAGGGTATGTAGGCATCCTGAGTGGTGGGTGAGGGTGGGTTAACCCCTTAATGACTGTAGCGGTTAATAACCGCTATGGTGATTAAGGGGTTAGGGGACATTACTTTGTATGTTTTAATTTTTGTGTCTGTTTTGCAGAAGCGGAGGGGCCATGGCCAGGATGGGGGGGGGTAACGGTATGTGGGTAGGGGGTGAGGGTGGTTAGACCTCACAGTATGCACATTGGGTCCCGTCCCCCCCTCCCCACATTTACATACACTGCACTCACAGCAATGCAGGGAGGGATATTTAACAGAAACATCTCTCTGCCTTCAGTGTAATCTGTTTAAAGCCCCCTCCCCCCTAATGTATGTTTCTGTTAAATCTCTCTGCCTTCAGTGTAATCTGTTTAACAGAAACATTAGGGAGGAGGGGGCTTTAAATCTCTCTCCCTTCAGTGTAATCTGTTTAACAGAAACATTAGGGGGGAGGGGGCTTTAAATCTCTCTGCCTTCAGTGTAATCTGTTTAACAGAAACATTAGGGGGAGGGGGCTTTAAACAGATTACACTGAAGGCAGGGAGATACAGGGGATGTACTGTACTGTATTTTGTTTATTGCAATGCTTCAATGTGTGTATAATGTATAATGTTTTTTACAATTAGATAGATGTAATCCTTGGTATTGTAAGGGTTAGCTTTGGTTGTAAATTGTGTTTTCTGGTTGGTACTTACAGTATATATTGATTTTTGTTTACTTGATTGGTTAAAATAGTTGACTTGTTTGGAAGTGTTTGTATTTACTGGTACAGTAGCTTGCAATTATATTGTTAACATTCATTTGCAGAATGTATATGGTGCATAGATTTTATGCATCATTTATACAATGTAAATGCAATGTACTGTGTGGATTGGAATGTTATGTTTTACATTGTAAGATCAGTTAGGATTATTAAATGGATTATTATTATTGTCTGTATAGAGAAGCGTTATTTGTAGGACAGTATGATTTTGATAACCATTCTACATGTATTTGTATATTGGTTCATCATGTGTGTGTATATACTGTGTGTATATACTGTATATATATAGATATATATATGTATACAGTATATATATATACACAGTATATACTGTATATGTATAGGGATTGTTATTATATATATATATACTGTATATATATACAGTATATATATATACAGTATATATTTATTTCTCTTCATGTATTTATTTATTTAGATTTATTTATTAATTGTGGGGCTGCTGTGCGTGAATTTTTTTTATTGGGGGTAGCGGGGGTGAGGGGGGTGTTTGGCCCTTGGTGTGAGTTTAGGACTTGCAGCAGCAGCACAATTAATAAATAAATCTAAATAAATAAATGAATATAAATAAATACATTTAAAATACATTTTTATTGATAGTGTAGATGTGCAGAGGGTCTCCGGAGCTGAACTGCTGTGGTTTTAGGTCTTGGGACCCCCTGCTCCCCGAGATACAGGCCCCTTTAGGGGGTGCCGGTATCCCTCTGCTTGGGTTACAGGCCGCGGTCACGTGATCGGGACCTTTAAACCAAGCAGAGGGATACCGGCACCTCATAAAGGGGGCTGTATCTCGGGAAACAGGGGGTCCCCAGACCTGAAACCAACGGTTCAGCTCCGGAGACCCCCTGCACATCTACACTATCAATAAAAATGTATTTCAAATGTATTTATTTATAGTCATTTATTTATTTATTTCGATTTATTTATTTATTTTTTGGCGGCTGCTGTGTGTGTATTTTTTTTATTGTGGGTAGTGGGGGTGGGTGAAGGGGGTATTAGCCCCAACGGTGGCTGTTTAGGGCTTGCGGGGGGGGGGTAGCGGGAGGGCTTAACCCCTTCATGACCGTAGCGGTATTAACTGCTACGGCCGTGAAGGGGTTAAGTGCACCCGCAACCCCCCCGCAAGCCCTAAACTCACACCAAGGGCCAAATACCCCCTTCACCCACCCCCGCTACCCACAATAAAGCGGGCACGGTGAGTTAACCCCTTCATTGCCTTAGCGGCTATCCGCTATGGTAATGAAGCAGCATTTCTGTATTTTTAATAATATTGAGCAGGAGCAGGGGGCCCCCTGAGTTTAGATTTCTGGCTCAGGGAACCCCCTGCTCACTGTACAATATTATTAAAAATACAGAAATGCTGCTTCTTTACCATAGCGCATAGCCGCTTAGGTAAAGAACGAGTGTTTATTTATATATGTGTTTTATTTATACTGTACATGTGCAGAGGGTCTCCGGAGCAGAACCGCACTGGTTTCAGGTCCGGGGACCCCCTGCTCCCTGAGATACAGGCCCCTTTAGGGGGTGCCGGTATCCCTCTGCTCTGCTTGGTTAACAGGCCGCGATCTCGTGATCGGGCCCTTTAAACCAAGCAGAGGGATACCGGCACCTCATAAAGGGGGCTGTATCTCGGGGAGCATGTGGTCCTCCGACCTGAAACCAACGCGGTTCAGCTCAGGAGACCCCCTGCACATCTACACTATCAATAAAAATGTATTTCAAATGTATTTATTGTCATTTATTTATTTAGATTTATTTATTTATTTTTTGGCGGCTGCTGTGTGTGAGTTTTTTTTATTGTGGGTAGCGGGGGTGGGTGAAGGGGGTATTAGCCCCAACGGTGCTTGTTTAGGGCTTGCGGGGGGTAGCGGGAGGGCTTAACCCCTTCATGACCGTAGCGGTATTAACTGCTACGGTCGTGAAGGGGTTAAGTACACCCGCAACCCCCCCGCAAGTCCTAAACTCACACCAAGGGCCAAATACCCCCTTCACCCACCCCCGCTACCCACAATAAAGCGGGCACGGTGGGTTAACCCCTTCATTGCCTTAGTGGCTATCCGCTATGGTAATGAAGCAGCATTTCTGTATTTTTAATAATATTGAGCAGGAGCAGGGGGCCCCCTGAGTTTAGATTTCTGGCTCAGGGAACCCCCTGCTCACTGTACAATATTTTTAAAAATACAGAAATACTGCTTCTTTACCATAGCGCATAGCCGCTAAGGTAAAGAACGAGTGTTTATTTATATATGTGTTTTATTTATACTGTACATGTGCAGAGGGTCTCCGGAGCACTGGTTTCAGGTCCGGGGACCCCCTGCTCCCCGAGATACAGGCCCCTTTAGGGGGTGCCGGTATCCCTCTGCTCGGTTTACAGGCCGCGATCACGTGATCGGGCCCTTTAAACCAAGCAGAGGGATACCGGCACCTCATAAAGGGGGCTGTATCTCGGGGAGCAGGGGCTCCCGTGACCTGAAACCAGTACGGTTCAGCTCCGGAGACCCCCTGCACATCTACACTATAAATAAAAATGTATTTAAAATAATTTTTAATGTGCCGATGTTTGCGCAGAGAGAGAGCAGCGGATCTCTCTCTGCTGCAAACACATCTCGCCCACTCGCCGGCCCATAGTATCATTTATGTATGTGCATATACAGTACTGTATGTGTACAGTACTGTATGTTAGGGTTATAGGGGTTGTTGTTATACAGTATATATATATATGTACTGTGTATATACAGTACTGTATATATATACTGCATTACAATTCATGAATTTATGCCATCTGGTGGACACGCGAAGCATTGCAGCCTATTAAATCCTGATCATTATCATTTAACAGATCAGGCCCCCGTCAGCCAGGCATGAACCGTGGCTGGGAAGGCAAACGCAACACGGCATGCCAGAGGTGAGGAGCGGCGCATTCCAGGTATCTGCCAGGTACAAACTGGTCATTTGCTCGAATAAAGTGTGTCGCAGCAGTAAAGCTTGCTTGGGCCCTCCCCTGGCATTCTCATTGACTTTTTTGTTTGTGTATGATCATAATCTATGCTGTACAGGCAATAATCTATTCATTATCTAAGAATCCGTGTTTGCTCTTATGTATTTGGGTATGCAAACAACGACACTCTAGTAGGAAGACATTTGAATTTACACTGGCGACACACTTTATTCGAGCTTGGCTAGTCCCACGAATTCGGGTATACCCGGGTGTATTGAGGTTTGTGACTGTTTTCTGCCCGAGTGCATTGAGGTATTTTCCAAGCAGGGATTGAAGCATTTTATTTCCGCTGGCTGCAATACTGCACAGTATATATATATATACTGCATTACAATTCATGAATTTATGCCATCTGGTAGACACGCGAAGCATTGCAGCCTATTAAATCCTAATCATTATCATTTAACAGATCAGCCGCCCATCAGCCAGGCATGAACCCAGGCTGGGAAGGCAAATGCAACGGGGCTTGTCAGAGGTGAGGAGCGGCGCATTCCAGGTATCTGCCAGGTACATACCGGGTATTTGCTCGAATAAAGTGTGTCGGTGCAGTATTAAGGCACAACAACTCACATTTACAATGGCAAGTGCTTAAAGAAATACAGTAACAACACCAGAACAGGTAGGTGACAGAGCTAACCTTTTATTAAAAGCAAACTATACTGGATTAAGAAGCAAGGCACATTATACCCTAAGGTATTCATTACGAGAAGTATTACAGGTGCTATCTGTAAATGGGATTTATGTTATTCATAATCTTTTTAGATTTCATTTTGTTGTAATTGTAGTGAACTACTGAATTGGTGGAAGGATTGTGGAATGTGAGAAACACATTTAAGGAAAACAACTGATTTGTAAGAAAGTTAAAATGGTTTATGGAACAGAGGATGGTACACTAAATATCACTTGTACAAGATGGAGTGTGTCCAAGGCCATGATAAGAGTATTGCTTCGGGCCTAGACTTTTGTTGTATTTTCTTTTAATATTGTTCCATACAGGCATGCCCCAGTTTAAGGACACTCACTTTAAGTACACTCGCGAGTAAGTACATATCGCCCAATAGGCAAACTGCATCTCACTCATGAGCCTGTCGTCACGTCCTGAACAGCAATATCAGCTCCCTACCTGTCCCGAAGCTGTGCACAAGCGGGGAGACTATAGAGCCTGTTACAAATGCGTTATTTACATCAGTTATGCACGTATATGACGATTGCAGTACAGTACATGCATCGATAAGTGGGAAAAAGGTAGTGCTTCACTTTAAGTACATTTTCACTTTACATACATGCTTCGGTCCCATTGCGTACGCTAATGCGGGGTATGCCTGTACTAACAAGCAATGCATACTCTAAATTAATCTGTAAATTAATCTGTAAATAAAGAAATTACTATATGAATCTGTTTTTAGAGTAGACACGTCAGAACGAACGATACTATCGAGAGATCAAGAATGCTTTACCGTTCTCTGCCCATGTTATAGTTTGGCCTATACATGTAGATTAAGTTTTATTGTTAGTTTGCCTTACGAAAAATAAATGAACTGCCAAGAGATCTGTTTTTGATATTTCATTTGATATTGTTTAAGAAGAAATCACAAAAAAAGGAACAATAATTTTCATTTCCTATTTTAAAGTCTAACACCTTTCCCCTCTCCCCCCTCCCCCCCTCCCTATGGGAGGTTTGGATTTTACATGCGTATCTGGTGCTGGTTAGCTCTGCTGCTGTAGGCCAGGAAGCCTGAGTCTCCGAGGATGGTAGTGGGAGTAGCAATGGGACAGGCTGTAGTTCTCTGGTACAGCACCTCCATCCTGTAGGGAGCTGCTGGAGGCCCTACAGGAATCCCCTTTCAGTAACCACACAGAGGCCAGGAACGGTTCACCCTTTATTTGGCAGGCCAGACCTGATTCCTTCTCATGCAAGAGAGGTACTGTATACTGTATACACCCGACAGTCATGGAACATCTTCCCTCTCATCTTGCATTTGGTAATTTCCCTGACTAGGCCCCCCAAGGGCTTGAGGCCCCTGAGGCTAGTCGCCACCACCTTACCCCCTGATGGGGTAAGGCAGACACTCTCCGGGGAGCAGGCTACATCTTGGAATCCTTACTAAATTGAGGTAAGAAGCCTCTTATATACCTGGGAGGGGTTAGTAACCCTGCCCCAAACTGGACAGGCATCACACCATAGTGCATGTGACCCTGTTGACACGCCCCCTCCCCCCAGGCATGATACTTCCAACTTCCACTAGCCTGCACCTGGCTATGGCAACATGTTAACTGATGTGCTAACGGACTCACATGCTGGACATGTGAAAGGGATTTAACCCTAACACTGCCTGCACTTACCAGGAGTTACAGTATATGCTAGGGCCGGGAAACACATAGCCAGGGGCACTAGGCTACAAATGCATCCATTTGTTCATATACCAGCGCTGTTACTTAATATTTACAGCTATTCCCTCTGACAGTTCCAGTATAAAACTGTTTCCTTTTCATTGTTATTGATCATTAGTACCTGAGAATGTATATTTGCATTCCCCTGTATACAAAGTACATGATGCTTATATGTATCTATTTACATAAATATCACTATTACATTTTTATCTGGATTTATGTGTCTCCTTTTCTTTTTATTTAATATGATTTTGCTTGTGTGGAGGAATTCTACATACGTTTGTTTAAAAAAAAACTTGTTTTTAAAGGCTTACTAATCTCTCTAAGGCGCCTGTTCTAGTAGCTTTGATAAGTAACTCATCGAGCATTGTGGGCACTTCTCGAACGAGATTGCATAAGTAGCTATTCAGAAAGCTTCCATAACTTGGCAAACTTGCTCGAGAAGTGCTGCTCCCCGATTGGTAGCGCTCCTGCTCAGACAAACTATTAAAAATGCTCAAACTCGCATTTTTTTTAGATATCACGCTAGCTTTGATAAGCACATCGCGGCTTCAACTCGCAAGCAACTCGCAGATTCTCATCTCGCCACCTCAAGGGTGGTGAGATGACTTCGAAGAAAAAATACATCTTTGCTGCATCGGATTGAAGCCGGGAGTCTCCAGAGATGACACACATTAATATCAGCTCCAAAGACCGCCAGCTTCCATCTTATGTAATAAAAATACATTTACAGGCAGCTTCATTACCTTAGCGCTAAGGTAATGAAGGGGTTAAATACCAGTGCCCTTTTTATTGAGGGTAGAGAGGGTGGGTGAAGGTGCTATTTGGCCCGTGGTGTGTGTTTATGCCTACCAGGAGGGTTGCAGGGGGTGTTAACCCCAAAATACCACCTTCATCCACACCCTCTACCACCAATAAACATTAAAACACAATACAAACAACAATACTAGCCAATACACCCATTGATTACCAGTGTGGTTTCCTATGCCCTCAATTGGAGCAAAGATAACCCCAATGGCAATGAATGGACACCCTACTACCCACACCCTGTAACCCCAAACCCCTCTCCCCTAACACATACAGTACAGTAATGGGCAAAATCCCATGATCAAATGATCCAGATCTGTATAATAGCTAATTTGCCCATTAAAAAAAAAAAAAAAAAAAACATTATCCAGCCAGCATAAAGTAAATGAAAGTTCTACCTACCCCAGCCAAGATTAAGGCTGTCCTCATCCTCATCACCATCCTCCTCCTCCTCCATGTTCAGCAACATTTTTAAAAAAAATGAACCACTGACCACTAACCCGTTAATTACCTTAACGGTTAGTAACCTCTATAGTAATTAAGGGGTTAACAACCCCTCCTCCCCCCAAAACCAACCTTGGAGGCCTAACCACCCTCTCCGGGGTAACTGCCTCCATCTACCCCCATCACCACACATACAAATGGGCAAAGGCACTAGTAGCCAAAAATGGCTAATAGCACATTTGCCCTTTTGTTTTAAAACAAAAGAAATACACAATAAAATAACATTGGCGTAACAGTGGACTTGCCAATAAATCCATTGCATGTTACTGTGGTAAACCATTGTCACAAAAGACCAGTTTTATTAACACCTTTTTATACCTGGATCATATGATTGAGCAAAGCAAGGAGGTAAAATAAATTGTAATTTATTTCAGAAAAAGACACACACACAATATAACACAATTAAATTCTCAATAATGACCTCTGTAGGAGCCTTTTCCAATGACCGTGAGGTACTCACGAAATCCTGAAACTGATTTCGGCATGCAATGCCAGCCGCGACCACTACGTTTTTAAAAGCGGGACTTAGAAACTTTTCTGACTCAAAATCTCTGAAGCCAGCTCGATTCTATTCAGCACAGAGCATCTTTGGATTTGCCACTGATGGTTTGGAGCTTGGAATCTGCGCTCCTGATTGGCTGCAAGGTTTCAGAGCGTGGGCATTTTCCTGCCAGCCAATCACCAATTTGCCGGTTTTGTAATGCCGAGTGGGCACATTTTCTCATTCTGCTATGGGTCATGCGCCAACCTGGCACCTCTGCCTCTGGCTCCAGGCTCCACAGAGTCTGGGTTCTGGCAAACAGTGGCCGGATAGCCCTGTGTTAGCCCCGGATGGAGGTACTCAAGTATAACTGCAGTACCCTGCCTGTTCTAACACCTTGGCATCCTTGAGGCTTTCAAGTCCGGACTTTGCACAGACCCATAGGCACCAAGCTTGGTAGCCATCTGGTCCCTCGGAGTCCAGGATTTGGTAATCCCACAGTTCTTTGACAGGTTATCAGTACATATACAGATTAAACATAACTCTTTAATAAAAATATACTGGTCCCTGTATTTTGTGTGATAAAAATATGTAAGTCCCAGTTCTGGTGTCAGGGATGGAATAAGGGGATATACTGCCTAAACTTATTAGCCGCATCCCTGCCACACTCTTGAAATGACTTTAAACTTTTTAACACAAAAAACACTCACAGCTTTATCATATAGCTGGTATCATAAAGCTGGAGCATCCCCTGAACCCCTATACCAGGTTCAAGGTACCTGGGCATCCCTCCTTATTCTAGGGACCCCCTGTAGGTTGCAGGTATCCAGTAACAACTTCATGCCCCATTTACCTTGTCTGGATTATGCTGCAGCAGGAATCCTGGCAGTGAGTCGCAAGAACGTTTTTAGGGTAGGAGTTTGCCTGTAGCAATGTGCTTTGATATATCCGAGAATCTAAGTTAATTCCAGGATGCATCTTTTGGAGTATCTTGTAATTTGGGAATCCTAATCCATAGCCACATTCTGTAAAGACTTTCTCCGGCAAACCCACCCTGAAACCTACAGCCTAGAAATCTCCTGGTCCCAGCACACTGAGAAAGGCAAAACACACATCACAAATCTTTAATGTCGCATAATTTGCACACAGTAACAGCAATGCATTTCCGACACCTAGGTCCAAGAGCTGACGCTCTAGGGCCTTACCACATGGATCAAGGGTAACAAGTGGGCTTAACCTTCATGAGTGAGTCTGGTTAACCCCTTCATCGTCACAACCATGCCCACAATATGGGCATGAATTGTCACAATGGCAATGAATGGGCAAGATTTAAAAATAAACATAACAATTAAATAAAAATAAGCATGTGCCCAAAAATGCATTGATTGTCACTGTGCTTATCTGTACCATCAAAGGGGCATAGATAAGCACATTGCCAGTCAATGGGCAACCTAAATAAAAATGCAATTAAATAAAAGCCAATCAATGTTTCTAACCTTTGCTTAGATTCACCCTCCGAATCCTACTCCGGCACCAACTCTTGACCCATGATGCAATACTCAACAGCCTGATGCAAAGTCCATGGTCCTCTGTAGATTGGTGAGATGTCTCCGGTAAGTTCTTGAGTTCTTCCTTCTTTTTTTCTCTCTTTTCATCTTTATAATCTAAGGGGGCCCGGAGATGTTGCTCCAACATCTTCTTGGGCTCAAATGAGACGGGACAGGCCTTATGTAAGGCCTGTGACGTCACATTTGAGTGTGAAATGGTACACCCCCAATCCGTTTGGTTGGTGTACCATGTGACAGCTTCCATTTTTTTTTTTTTTTTTTACAGATGTGCGAGTTGCTCTCGCAAGAGTACTTGTCCTGCACTTCTGCTTTCGCTTCAAATCAGGACCGTCCTGGGGTGGAGACAGCCTTTTTATCAGCTCCTTTCGCAAAAGACTCTATGCATTTCGCTGTGGTTAAGCTTCATCAGGAATGGATCAGCACTCAAGAATACATCAAGGACAAAAAAAATGTCCGGTAAACAAAGCCAATTTTAAAACAGTTGAAAAGCTGCTTTTCGGCAGCTTTAAAATTGCCTTTGTTTACAGGATATTCTTTGGTTCTTGATGTATTGTTGAGTACTGATCCATCTTGTTTTCTGATGTACTGATGTTTGTCACCAGAGGTAGGGGCACAAAATCTGAGCACAACTAGACCCAGGGGAGGTCTCCTTTCTGCATTTTAGCTCAAATCTCACATTTGGGGAGTGCATATTATATTTTGTCTTTCAGCTTCATCAGGAATAATTTTTTATATACTACATTACCTGCACTATCTGCGTATCTCTGTTTCTACAGTGTATAAATCGTCTAACTTTAACATAGGTTGAACTTGAATATATGTATTTTGTCAACCTCATCTACTATGCAATTAATGTAACAAATACCATATTACATTTAAATATATCATCAGCATAATATGGCATCTGATTTTTTTATGGAATGTACAGCAACAAAATGCTGATACTGTATCTTGCTACATAATAAGTATATTAGTAGCGTAGTGCAGTGTATCTATAAAGACGATTTGTACAATATAGAAAATGTCCCTAGAAATGATTGTAAATGTACATCATACATAAGATAAAAAAAATATTGTTACCTATAGTATCTATTTGAATAAATCATGACAATATTTATTCTCTTGTCTATTACACTAACTGTTTTCCACCAAAACAATAGAGATATTGAATGTTATAGAAATCACCAGTATTTTTAATGTATTTTGTAACACCTGCTTACATAATTTTGTGTAAATGTTACCAATTGAAACCTTGAAAATTACTTAAGAGATTTTATAAATGCCAAGGGCATTCACTGCCTATTTCCCCTCATTTTATGCTGAAGGAGAAAGTACATGGAATTTGTCCCCATGATATGCAGAGAGTACTGTACAACTTTATGTGCTGCGATATCATTCATTCAAACAGGGGTGCTGAACTCCAGTTCTCAAGGCCCTCCCACCCCCAACAGGTCAGATTTTCAGTATATCCCTGCTTCAGCACAGATGGCAAAATCAGTCCATGCTTCAGCACAGGTGGCTCAATCTTTGACTGAGCCTCTGATTGAGCCACCTGTGCTGAGGCTGGGATAACCTGAAAACCTGACCTGCTGGGGGTGCTTGAGGGCTGGAGTTGACAACCCCTGCATTAAAACATGCCTTACAGAGATGCTACGTCTCATTTACTTTATTATCAGTCTTCAATAGTTTTAGATGTTACTTTAATTAATTATGTACTTATTTATTTTTGCCTTGTACTTCTACTACTTGTCTTCTTTAACCCACTCGTCCCATTTATCTTGCCATTTTTTTTTATTATTGTATTGTATGTCTTTATTTATATAGCGCCATTAATGTACATACTGTAGCGCTTCACAGTAGTAATACATGTGGTAATCGAATAAATAACAGATAATATAAATAACAGATCATGGGAATAAGTGATTTAGACAAACATAACATTAAGGAAGAGGAGTCCCTGCCCCGAGGAGCTTACAATCTAATTGGTAGGTAGGGAGAACGTACAGAGAAAGTAGGAGGGAGTTCTGGTAAGTGCGTCTGCAGGGGGCCAAGCTTATGTATCATGTGTTCAGAATAGCCACAGTGCATTTTCTAAAATATTGCACTAGACCTGAATAACATTGTGATGTTATGTGAGTCTCTACAGCTGCCTTATGTAAACTGAAAAAGAAAGGTTACGCTTCTTTCAGTCATCTCAAATATTTGCCTCTTTGTGCCCCTGTCTTCATTTTAATAGCGTCCAACTCTGGTGAAGATACATTTGCTTAATCTTGAAATAGGTTCTGGTAGCGAAGTCAATTGCAACTATGCAACTGTGCAAACATGAGTGAATACGTCAATAGTAGTTGATAATTTTTTTTTTTTATTGAAAAGCTTCACCCAAGGAAGAGAGCATTGCTCAAAAGCTTATATTTTTAATATATTTTGACTGTCAGGTATGAAAGATTTATGGCGGAGATTCTCAGCTCCAGTCTTCAAGAACACCTAACAGATCAGGTTTTAAGGATATCCCAGCTTCAGCACAGGTGGCTCAATCAGCCGCTGATTGAGCCACTGTGCTGAAGCAGAGAGCCACTGATTGAGCCACTTGAGCTGAAGCAGGGATATCCTGAAAACCTGACCTGTTGGAGGGTCTTGGGGTTTGGAGTTGAGACCCTCCGACTTACAGGATACCAAGTTATTTATTTTATCTTTGTTACTGAAAAGTGTTCCTTCTATCTGGAGTTTTTAATGGTGCAATCTCATCTACAGAATATATTTGCACATATATATTGATAATTGATATTACCGATGTAGCCAGGTCCCCCAGACTGACCCTGACCTCCGTTGTGGTGAAAGAGTTAGGGAAGGTTGCAGGGAGCACTCCGGTGCACCGGAGGCTCCGCGGCAGCCCGAGCGTCCAGGGCGCCGCCATTTCTGTATTGCGCATGTGCAGTAGTCCCGTAGGCAATGGCGACACCAGAGAGTTCGCGCATGCGCAGCAAGTGGTTGCACGAGCGTGAAGCCTTGACCAACCAAAGGAGGTTTAGAGTTGGGGACTACAAGTCCCAGGAGCCTCAGCAGGACCAGCTGACGGCCGGGGGCCAATAGGGCGAGGAGACTGAGCAGGGAGAGGTTAGGAGGTTGCGCAGGAGAGCACGTTAGGCAGAGAAGATCGGAAGGGGGACGAGGAAGGAGCTCAGCGTGTAGAGAGGCAAGTAGCCTCTACACTAGGCCCGTTTACCCCCAGGCCCAGATAGGCCCTGAGTCACAGTCAGTCAGAGTTAATGTAGGGACAGGGCCTAGAATAGGAACATGTCACATTAGTAAGTGAAGCTGATAAAGACACAGAGACTGTCACGGCACCATCCCAGAGGTTTGGGACCAGACTTCTTCAGGCATATCATCAGCCATCCGGGTGGGATCGCCCCGGAAGGTATCACCGGCAGCTCCGCGTCGTCGGATCCTTTGTGAAGTCTGTTTGCGGGCCCGAGCGCAGGAGCGCTTGGCAGGTAACATTCTTTAAGTGCACCAACTATAACATCATTCATACTAGTGGCTGCGCAGTCACCCACATACACTCACCTTGGGGGGGTTTATGGTGTGGGGTATTGGACACGGTGTGGGAACACGGTGAAGGGTCGCGTCCTGCGTGACGCGTTAGGTATTGTGTCTCCTTGAAGAGTAACATTTACTGGAATGATATGCATGGTTATGGTTACCGCTAGTAAAGCTACTGTTTCTTTTATATGCTGTGTGAGTAGTACTGTACTATTGTCCTGTGAGGAACAACTCCCGCTCTGCTGGGAGCCGTCAAAGGTGGAGGCGGCGCTGCACTTGGTAAGAGATTATCCCTACATATATATTGCCCCAGGTTCTCCGTGGCAGAGGCTTAGGCCCTGTGAGCCAACAGGTTATACAGCATTGGTAGTTATACTGTATTCAGAATGAAACAGGGCTACACCACTAATCACAGGAGGACAATCTCCAACAAAGGATGCCCTCCACCTCCTCGGCAATAAATTAGGTATCTTACTGTCAAAAACATGGTTGAAGACTTAGAACATCGGGCAACAAGGCAAAAACATTCTGTAGCATATTGATTCAGATGCCACTTACCACAGTTATTTGAATACAACTTGCCAGATCTCCCCGAGTCATACTTGATTATGGGTAGAGCAAACAGATCTCTGGACCCTCTCTCCTCTTACCCTACAAGAGTTAGGCTATGGCCCCAGTCACTGCGTGCACGCGTAAGTCGGAGCGCCTGGCGGCGGGTGCACCAGTTTCAGCCGCGACCTGCAGTTTGTGGTTGCACGTCAGGAGAAGAGCAGGAGATCGCAACGGGGTGAAGGGGAGTGGCGGGGGCACAACCATGACGTCACGCGGCTGGTTCGACCTCGTTGGCTGAACTGATGCTGTGACGTGGCGACAAACGCTCGGCCGCGGCTACAAAAGACAAATTTCTTGTCTTTTGGCAAAGGGGGTCGTGCATCGTGCTTCCTGCAAGCGCGCACAGGTAGTTACTGGGGCCACGCACACCATAGTGTGTGCAGCCGCAAGCAGTGGGCACACCCTTAGAGATGTACAGTAATTGTAATCTTCATTACTATCTAGTTCCACATATTATGGTAAGCATTGGACTTGCCTACTCTGGGGTTACCACTGCATGGTGGGCTAGCTTATTATACTTTGGCCAAATTATGTAACTACAATCCTAAGGACATTAAAAGTTATTTTCACTCTGAAATACAGAGAATACATTGTATTCTAGGATGAGAAGTGTTATGTAGAGTTTGAGCACAGAAAAAAGATGATAGGGTTGGAAGCGGGTAAAATAAAAAGATAATTTATTAAATAGGCATCTAGCCAAATTTACTAACAAACAAATGAATCCTCTGACGCGTTTCCTGCCTTGTCGGGACTTTATCAAAGAGTGATTCTGCGTTCAGAAAACAATTCTTACATAGGTGTCTCCCTGTTGCAGTAATCACTCCCATTCCACCCCCTTCAGCTGTATGCAATAGGGGTAATCCAATGGGAGCGACTATAGCTGCACTAGAGAGGCATCAATTCCAACTACCATACAAAAAATCAATAAGTGATCATGCACCTAGTATCCTGTCTCTCAAGTATTACATACATCAGCATAATTATATACAATGTTGCAATGACCTAATCTTAACAGTATACTTAGCTTGATATAACAGATTACAGGACAATAAAGCATAGAGATCATATCTGTCTTGATTGAAGTTAAACTCCCTAAATCTGAACAACACATACATTTAAAAACAAAAACCCTACTACGCTTAAAAACATACAAACCTGTATATTGCCTAAATAGTATTACCAGAATAAGTACTGAATTAAATATTTATCTTTATATCCAGCTTTGTTTGTCTAATGAATAGGAGGAAGCGAAGGAAGCCCCATAAATACAATATATAATGTAGTAGGCAATGTCTATGTGTACAGTATCTTTTGCACCTTCTTATGCTAATCTTTTTATGGGGCTGTGGGAATCTGTCTTTATTTGTAGTGACCGCAATCCCTATAGCCAACACATAAAATTCTACAAACGTTTTATAGATGATTTACTTTTATTTGGGAGGGTGATGCACACACTTTAAAAGAGTTTATCACTATGCTTAATACGAATGACCTTAATTTGGTCTTTACATACAGTATGAACATAATATTCAGCACATTTATTATTTGGACCTTATGCTCTATATGTTGATGTGACAGGCTCAATTCATACAGATTTATACAGGAAGCCAAACTCAAGAAATTCATTTCTGGTGGCCACTAGTAACCATACCAGATCACTCAAACCATTCAATAAAATAAATAGCTACTGTAAAGAGAGACCATTTAGTCCTTTCAATAATAAACCGGATGTTGGGGCCTGGGGCAAGGTATAGTCTTTGGGTGGGGTGTCTGTTACAATTTATTGATATATATTATATGGACTTACTGTATGTAAGAAAAGTTGTTTTTACTTGCTAAGCTATGTGATATAATGTATATGTTGCTGCTCTACAAACCATATGTAGAGCACTTTCCCCCACCCCCTGGGAGATGTGTGGCTACGTGTGTGTGTGTAGGGTGCAATACCTATGGCTCACAGGAGGCCTGAGACTCTGCTGTTGGGAGCCTGTGGTGTACCTGGATCGATGCTCGATAGCGCCTCCACCTGTATGGGATTCTACTATATGGAATACCCCCATTACAGGACACATAAGAAATACACAAGAAGTTGGTATAAGATAACGGTTTACTATGTACGCAGAATAGATATACGGTACCAGCCCCACCAATTCAGCCACGCACGGCCGTACCCTCCAACTCTCTGTTCCCATCCCTGGAATCACACTCCACAACGTACTGAGGGGCCCTTGGGAACCCAACCACCCTGATGTCCACAAAGTCAACCCACCACAAATTGTGAGACAGCGCTGCCACACTATAGTGTAAAGTTGGTGCACGTGATGAGGTGAGGTACCTGCTGAGTGCCCCAACACGCAGGCGCGCTGATGCCGCATGATGGGATCCATGGATCCAGTGATGTACCGAGAAGCCTCCGCCTATACGGTGAGTGGGTCCTGCATGGAGTGTACCACCATGTAGAATGTCTCTGGAAGCAGATGGGTGGTCTGGTCCTAGACCACCTAGGGCCAGGATGTAGCCGCTTCCTGCCTGTGTCCCTTACACTGAAACTACAGGGTCAGTGTCCCTATCTATGGGCCTGTCCCTGCCGCAGCCACAAACTGAGGGGAGCTAGGGCCCAGAGGCCCCAGAGCTGGGGCGTAGGGGTCTCTGGCCTAGTGCAGATGCTACAGACAAGTGCACATACATAACCTACCCTACTGATGTCCCACCTCCGACTGGCGTGGTCTCTGATGTGCCAAAAGTATCAATTCCTGGTGCAGGGTAATCCGGCCGCGTGATTGGCTGTTGCAGCCCATGTGTCTAGCAGCTCCAGAGGCTGCTGGGAATTGTAGTACCCGCGGACCCTATTCCCCTAATGGCCTCCTCGTACTTGGTTCGTTCTGCGTATGCGCCGAATTCCGTGCATGAACGGTTGTGTACAAGATGGCGGCACCCTGCAGAGGGTGCCACCTGCCGCAGCTCACCCCCACACCCTGTTGACGTGCGCACACGCCAACACCCGTGCACCCCCCGCATTACTCCCGGCACCTGCCGAAGGCACGCACATTCATCCGGATGTAAGGGGGATCCCTGCTATATTTTCCCCCTGGTGAAAAACCCAACGACCCCGTTTGGGAACAGCATGCACAACAATATTTACAAAATAAAAATGCATACAATATGTACAACTTGACACAATATTCAATGACTTTATACAAAATTATACAGCTCGGTGACCATTACAATCACAAGCGTATTTTGTCCATTTGGGGTATGAAGCACGAGCTTTTGGATCCAGAGGTAGTTGTTGTGCGTCGGGGCCCTTGACCCATAGCTCCTCTGGGAGGTGCTGCATGACTTCGGGGTCCCGTTTGAGAGGGTCCCTCCATAGGATCCTCTACTGTTTTGTGTACGGTTTCTTCAGCGCCGTATGATCCTTGGTGGTCTCATGAATGGTTTCATCATTAGCTTCCAATTGTTCCGGCTCACCGTCCAATAGTGTAGCCGGTATCTCTAGCTCGTCGTCTCCCACTTGCGGGATAGGGAGAAGGTGGTACCCTTACCCTGTCATCTGCATCTTTTATGCGGTAGACCGGGAGGCCCAGCATCTGCGACTCAACCTTGAATACACCATCATGACAGCGGTCGGCTAATTTGTGTTTCGTGGGAATTCCGAGGTTGCAGAGAAGCACAGCATCTCCAGGACAAATTCCTGATGTCTGACCTTGTGGTCGTATCGCCTCTTATTGTTGGCGTTGAGCTGTGCGGAGGACTTCTCGGCTAACTGGGAAGCCTGTTGTTGGCTTTCCTGGAGCCTTTGTATGTATCGAAAGTGCATCATATTGGGTACCCCATTGGCTGATACCCTCAGACACACATCCACAGGTAGCCTGGCTTCTCCCCCGAACATGAGGAAGTAAGGGGAGAACCCAGTGGACTCATGGCGGGTACAATTATATGCATGTACCAGTGTTTCCACATGCTTGCTCCACTCGTTTTTCTGAGCGCCTTTCAGGGTACCGAGCATATCAAGTAATGTCCTGTTAAATCGCTCCGGCAGAGCGTCTTCCTCCGGATGGTACGGGTCGCCCGGGACTTGATGATGTTGAGGATTTTGAGTAATTACAGGATAAGTCTACTCTCAATGCGACCCTCAGTTCTGAGAAGGCCACTTTATCTTCTGTGATGGCCGCAATGTTGCACATGGCTCGCATCCCTGGTCCAGGGATCTCCTCCCAGATGTCATCGTCCGGCGTCGCATTTAGTCCTGGTCTTCGAGCTATGGCATCAGCTCCAATATTCATGGGCCCTGGTTTATATTTCAGGGTGAACTTGTAGTTCGATAGGGCCGCCAGCCATCTGTGACCAGTGGCATCCAGCTTGGCAGATGTTAATATGTACGCTAACGGATTGTTGTCCATTCGTACCTCGAAGGCTATGCTGTACAGGTAGTCGTGGAGCTTGTCCATGATTGCCCACTTGAGAGCGAGAAATTCCAACTTGTGGACGGGATAATTCTGCTCACTGGGGGTCAGACATTAAGAAGTAGGGAGTGAACCCAGTGGATTTGTGGCGGGTGCAATTATAGGTGTGCACCAGGCACTCCACATGCTTACTCCACTCACTCTTCTGAAACCCTTTTAGAGTGCCGAGCATGTCCACAAGGGCGCAGTTAAACCTTTCCAGCAGAGCATCGCCCTCCGGGTGGTAAGGAGTCGTTCGGGACTTGGTGATATTTAACAGCTTAAGCAACTCCTTGATGAGGGTACTTTCGAAGTCCCGGCCTTGATACGAATGCAGACAATTGGTTAGTCCATAATGGATAAAGTACCTTTCCCATAGTATTTTGGCCACCGTGATGGCCTTCTGGTCTTTGGTGGGGAAGGCTTGTGCGTAGCGGGTATAATGGTCCTTGATGATGCTTGCTCCACTCGTTTTTCTGAGCGCCTTTCAGGGTACCAAGCATATCAAGTAATGTCCTGTTAAATAGCTCCGGCAGAGCGTTTTCCTCCAGATAGTACGGGGTCGTCTGGGACTTGATGATGTTGAGGATTTTGAGTAATTACCGGATAAGTTTACTCTCAATGTCCCGGCTTGATCAGAGTTGAGGCAGTTGGGTAAGCCATAATGCACAAAGTACTTTTCCCACAGGATCTTCGCCACTTTGATGGCCTTCTGGTCCTTGGTGGGGAAGGCTTGTGCGTAGTGGGTATAATGGTCCGTGATAAGCAACTTGTTACCGATGCCTCTGGCGTCAGGTTCTATGCACCTAAAAATATATGCACACCAAGTCCATGGGGCCCGAGCTCTTCAGGTGAGCCATTGGTGTGGCTCTGGTAGGGAGAGTCATGCGTTGGATGCATCTGGAGCACTGACGACACTGTCATTCCACTGACTTGCGCATTTGTGACCAGAAGAACCAGTCTCTCACCAACCCAAATGTCTTCTCTACGCCGAGATGGGCATGTTCATCGGGCAAAGCTTTCAGGATCATATGTTGTAGATTCCAGGGTAGAACCAGTTATCTTCTATCTGGGTGGTCATAGTATTGTACCACCCGATGCAGTTGACCATTATCAATCTCGAATTTGTTAGCGTCTCGCATGAGTATGGCGACCATGTCGCTGGGGGCACGTTTCAGAATTTCAGGCCTGTTTTTCTGGGCAGCCTGGCGGATAATGCTAACCATGGAGTCCCTTATCTAATATTGTACAATATCCTTCCACGCGATGATCTTATCTGGGGTGATGTTCATCCCATCTGGGTCACAGTAGGCAGTGGGGATGGCCTTGGATTGGCATCCCAAGGAATCCGTGACCCTCAGTTCTGAGAAGGCCACTTTATCTTCTATGATAGCTGCTGTGTTGCACATGGCTCGCATCCCTGGTCCAGGGATCTCCTCCCAGAGGTCATCGTCTGGAGTCGCATTTAGCCCTGGTTGTCGGGATAGAGCATCAGCTCCGATGTTCAGAGGCCCCGGCATGTATTTCAACGTGAACCAGTAGTTCGAGAGGGCCGTCAGCCATTGGTGGCCGGTGGCGTCCAGTTTGGTGGACATCAATATATACGTCAACGAATTGTTGTCTGTACACACTTCGAAGGTGACTCCATACAGGTAGTCATGGAGTTTGTCCACGATTGCCCACTTGAGAGCGAGGAATTCCAACTTGTGGATGGCTTTTCTTCAGGCCGATGAATGCCTTTTCACAGGCGTCTGTCCACTTGTCGTCGAACGGCAGTCGCGCTGAGGTGGCCTTCTGCCCTGTATCCTCGGTGTATATCTTGAGAAGGTTGTTGAGGACCTTTGCCGCACGAAGCGGCAATAGTATCCACAGAATCCTAGAAAGAACGTAGCTCCATGATGTTTTCTGGTCTTGGCCAGTTCAACACAGATTCAACTTTGGCGGAGTCGGTAGCTATCCCATCTACGGACACTATGTGTCCCACGTAGGTCACTGAGGTGTGGCAGAATCAACATTTCTCCAAAGACGTCCAGGTAGACTAAGCATTCCCATGGGTACATGTCGCCGATGGACTCCTCCATCAAATGCTGGAACATTGCGGGGCACCACAAATGCATTGGGGCATGCGGGTGTATTGGTAGAAGCCAAGTGGATATACGAATGCCGTCTTCTCTTGGTCTTCTGCACTCATTGGTACCTGGTTGAACCCAGATCTCAAGTCCTGTACACTGAATCACTGGCTTCCCGACGTTGAGAATTTCTTCAGTTCACAGAAGTGTGTACTGGTCAGGCATGGTACGGTTCTTCAGGGTCAGATAGTCGACACGCAATCGGATGACCCATTCTTCTTTTGCACCATCACGATCGGTGATGCATAGGGGCTACGGAATTCTGTTGCAATGCCCACCGTGGGTCTGTAATGACGCGCCAGTCTTGACGCCATTGATGAGACAGAGACGCTAGGTCTCGTTTGCTGCAATGATAGCACTACACACAGTGTATCCACTATCTTCGCTACATAATAGCAAGTTTTAAATAAGTTGTGGGCCCCAGGAGGCAACCACTAGCTAGATCGAACTATCATACCATACCATTTTCACCAGGGTGATTCATATTCAGTTTGTAAGGGGGATTTATACCTGATACACTTAGAGGTAAGGTATATTTTGTGCACTGTGAGTTATGTGAGTGGACCTCACAGCTATTTGTGACTAATCTGTATATCTTCACTTTTAAGTTGTATCACACACACAGGAACCAGCTGAGACACCTCATATGTGCTAGGGACTGGTTGCCAACACCCAGAACATACACATGTATGGGATCACACTAGATAATATATACGAATACCTACAGGGTGACCTGAGAGGGCAATCAACTCAGAGATACACCTTACCATAGGAGGTGTTATCTCAATCACCTTAGCATCTAAGGTTTAAGTGAAATTAAGTAGAAGTATGCACACCAGTGGGGAACTATTCAACCCATGGTGGTAACACTTCCTATACACTCCAACGCTGTAGAAGGTTTTATTAATCGTCAGTTTTTTGTTTTTTGTTTTTTTCTAGTTTCTCTCAATAAATAAAACTTTTAATTTGATATTTCAGTAGAGGTAGAGTGCAACTAACTGTCCCCTTAACTGTCAGAATCCTAACTGTCAGAATTCTAACTGCCATACATCTCTCGGCTCTATTGGTTGTCTGATAACGCGTCCTGCAGCCCCTGAGGCTGCTGAAACTTTTAGTTCCCCTTCTGTGCTATACTCCTATGGAAAGGTAAGGGGACAAAAAGGGGACCAGGGGGACCCCGGCTATACTCTCCCCCTGGTGAAATAACCAACATCCCCGCTTGGGAACAGCAATATATGTATACAAATTATATTAAAAAAATGCAGTCATATGTATAACTTATCACATAATCAACGACTTTATAAAAGATTGTACAGTGCCGTGAACATGGAATCACGGACCGTATCTTATTTCGAGACCACTGCTGAGCCTCATAGTGGGGTGCCCCAATTTGATCATAGGCCATCCAATTTTGGCAGATGCCTAACTCTTTGGCTCCTCCGGAGCAATTCTTCTGTTACTCCCTCTGGGGAGTAAGGTACAAAGTTCTGAGGCTCAGCCTCTCCCATTGCGGGTATAAATATCTCTGGAAAGTCTCTGCGGGGCACAAAGCACGGGCTTCAGGGATACAAAGGTTGGCTCGTTGAAGTCACCCTAGTAAGCGTTTGGCGACGGGGCCCTTTATCCGTAGCTCCTCCGGGAAGTGCTCCGTGACTGCGGGGTCCCCTTTGAGAGGGTCCCTCCATAGGATCTTCTACGGTCTCATGAATGGTGTCTTTTACAGTCTCTTGGCTAGCATTGGCTTGCTCTGGCTCATCGTCCAGTGGTGTAGCCGGTATCTCAGGTTCATCGTCTCCCACTTGTGGAATAGGAAGAAGATGGTTACGGTGCCATCTACATTTACCCGGCCATCCATGTCTTTTATTCGATAAACCGGGAGGCCCGGCATCTGCGATTCGACCTCCTAGACACCGTTAAGCCAACGGTCTACGAGTTTATGCTTTCCGGGAATACGTAGGTTACGGAGAAGCACTGCATTTCCAGGACGGATTTACCCGGTGTCTAGCCTTGTGGTCATAGCGTCTTTTGTTGTTGGCGTTGAGTTTAACAGCAGACTTCTCGGCTTGCTGATAAGCCAGTTACAGGTTTTCCTGAAGCCTTTGCACGTATTTAAAGTGTGTTGCATTGTGTATTCCATCTGTTGATACTCGTAGACGTACAGCTACTGGCAGCCTAGCTTCTCGCCCAAACTTTAGGAAGTATGGGGAGAATCCCGTGGACTCATGTCAGGTAGTTATACGCGTGTACCAGAGTCTCCACATGTCGGCTCCACTCTGTCTTCTGAGCACCTTTCAACGTGCCTTGCATGTCCAGCAACACCCGTTGAATCGCTCTGGCATAGAGTCACCCTGCAGATGGTACGGGGTTGTCCGAGACTTGGTGATGTCCAGGATTTTGAGTAGCTCCCAGATTAGTTTGCTTTCAAAGTCCCGGCCTTGAACGGAATGAAGGCGATTGGGTAGGCCATAATGCATGAAGTATTTTTCCCATAGAATCTTCACCACCATAATGTCCTTCTGGTCTTTGGTCGGGAAAGCTTGTGCGTATTGGGTGTAATGATCCGTGATGACCAGCACGTTACAGATACCCCAGGCATCAGGCTCGATGCAGAGGAAATCCATGCACACAAGGTCCATGGGACCTGAGCTCTTTAGGTGGGCCATTGGTGCGGCTCGGGTAGGCAGCGTCTTGCGTTGAATACACTGTGAGCACCATCGAAAGTGTCGTTCCACCGACTCACGCATTTTTGATTAAAAGAAATGATATCTAACGAGTCCGAAAGTCTTTTCCACACAGAGATGTCCATGCTCATCATGCAAGGCTTTCAGGACCACATACTGTAGGTTCCGGGGGAGAACCAGTTGTCATCTATCCGGGTGGTTGTGGTATTGCACCACCCGATAGAGTAGCCCATTGTCGAACTTGAATTTATCGGCCTCTCGCATGAGAATGGCGACCATGTCACTAGGGGCATGTTTCAGAATCGCAGGCTTGTTTCTCTGGATTGGACAGCTTGACGGATGATGCCAGCTTTGGGGTCCTGGATCTGATATTGAACCATATCCCTCCATGCTATGATTTTATCTTGGGTGATTTCATCCATTCTGGATCACAGTAAGTGGCAGGGATGGCAAGATTGACATCCTAAAGAGTCTGCGACCCTTAATTCTGAGAAGACAGCCCTATCTGCTATGACAGCAGCTGTGCTGCACATGGCTCTCACCCCTGGTCCCGGGATCTCTTCCCAGCCGTCATCGTCGGGAGTGGGGCTCAGCCCTGGTCTTCGGGATAGGGCATCTGCTCCTTTATTCAGAGGCCCTGGTTTATACTTCAGCGTGAACTGGTAATTTGATAACGTTACCAGCCATCGACGGCCGGTAGCATCTAATTTGGCTGATGTTAGTATATAGGTGAGGGGATTGTTATCCGTCCTCACTTCGAAGGATACGCCATACAAATAATCATGAAGTTTGTCCACGATGGCCCACTTGAGGGCGAGAACTCCAACTTGTGAATCGGGTAATTTTGCTTGCTAGGAGTCAAACTGCGGCTTATGTAGACTACTGGTCGGAAGCCCCTCCGGGTGCTTCTGGTGCAAGACTGCACCTATGCCGTTAAGACTTGTGTCTACATGGAGGACATAGGCTGTTCCAGATCGGCATAAGCAAGTACAGGTGCCGTGGTTATCACACTTGACCCTGGGTACAGGTAGGTCTGCTCGAACTGGGGTACTTGCAGCCATTCATCGATCCCCCAGGACTGTAGGAGGTGGATTCTTCAGCATGAGAAAAGTCCTCGGCAGAGAGCCCCGAGATGGTCAGACTAGCCTTATAGGGAACCTCAGAGGCAAGTCTCGGAGTGAAGGTCCCTATGGAGGTTGGTAACTCAGGGTATATCAGTAGGTGCCCTGTGGGCAGGGCCTCGAATGGATTTAGGGCCTGATGGGACCGTGTCCAAGCATACATCATGTTCTGTGGCCATGTAACACCTGTATGTCTGCAGACTTGGCCAGTCCCCAGTACTGAGGTGGGTAAGGTTATAACACGCACCCACAGCAGTGAGGGCATGCCCAGAGTGTGGTAACATGCGTTACCAGGCCTGGTGAGAAAGGGTTAACGATATACTTGCTGAGTTCCGGGTGCCAGAAGTCGGAGGGTAATTGTCCAAGAGCTGTGGGTCAGGGGCAGGAGAAAGAAGCGTAGTGATGTCCAAAGCAGAGTCCAGGGGTAGCGAGGTACATGTAGTCAAAGAGAGCCGAGATCAATCCAAAGGTATCCAAACAGGTACAGGGACAGGAATAAGAGCTGTAACAGAGAACAGAGCTTGGCATAGACACTGCATACTGGAGTCACAAAGAAGCTATGCAGAGCGACGAAGGAGAGGGCAGACTGGGGTTATAAAGGAAGGAGGGCCAATGGTAGGAAGGGGTGGAGCGGAGGCCTGTCTGGATGAATGGTCCAGGTGAGCAGGGAGGGAGACAGGGGTGTGATTCATGGCAATCACCTGCAGCCGATGGGGGGCGGAGCCAGCGGTGCGGGAGGGCTGATAATAAGATCGGCTGCACGCGCCCTCTGTAAGGCTGCCGTGCGCGCCCCATTCGCGTGCGTGAAGATGCGGCGTGTGCCGCGGAGGAACGGCTTGACGTGGGGGCGGGACAGGTGAGAGGCCGAGGTAGCGGGGAACCGGGATAGAGAGCCACCGTGGGGCCTGAGGTGACGGGGACCCGCTGAGAGGCGCGTGTCCCCCGATCCGTTACAGTACACCCCGACGATCGGACTCCGGACGATCCTACCAAGGTTTGTGAGGAAATTTCCGACGAAATTGTTTGAGAAGAGCTGGAGCATGAATATGATGACAAGGTACCCAAGAGCGTTCCTCCGGGCCATATCCCTTTTAATGAACGAGGAACTGAAGTCTGCCCCTGGACCAAAGGGAATCAAGAATGGAATGGACTTCGAATTCATGTTGTCCTTGTATTATGACGGGATTGGGTCTCCATGGACGGTCCGGAAATTGTACATTTTGGACAAAGGGCTTCAGAAGGGACACGTGAAACACAGAGGGTATCTTCATGGTGGGAGGAAGGGAAAGTCGATATGCTACCTTGTTGATCCGTTCGAGGACCTTGAAGGGACCCAAGAATCTAGGAGCCAGCTTCTGGGAAGGAGTTTTGAGCTTGATATTTCTGAAAGATAGCCAAACTCTGTCTCTAGGTTTGTATTCTGGGCCCACCTGACATCGCCGATCTGCTTGCGTCTTTTGTTTTTGGACGGACCCTTGCAAGGCTCTTTGAATCTTTTTCCAAGAGTTT
This sequence comes from Ascaphus truei, assembly GCF_040206685.1. Taxonomy (NCBI): domain Eukaryota; kingdom Metazoa; phylum Chordata; class Amphibia; order Anura; family Ascaphidae; genus Ascaphus; species Ascaphus truei. The sequence continues at coordinate 70,990,742 of NC_134484.1, forward strand.
TGTAGATTGGAGACGTGAGTATCTGCTGCAGGAACACCGGAGGGGAGGGAGGAGAGGGGAAGGCGTTAATGAAAAAAGGCGACTCTTGCGTGGACTCATTCTTCAGTGAGTTAATAGCGAACTCCGCCCAGGGTAATAGGTACACCCAATTGTCTTGAGATTCTGACACAAAGCATCTGAGATACTGCTCCAAGGTTTGATTCATTCTCTCCATCTGGCCGTTGGTCTGCGGGTGGTAACCAGAGGGGAAAAGGAGAGAAATGCCAAGTCTCTGAGAGAACACTCGCCAAAACTTAGAGATGAATTGAGTACCTCTGTCTGAAACAATGGAAAGTGGCACGCCGTGTAACCTGAAAATTTATTTAGAAAAAATGTGAGCCAAGGTAGCTGAATTGGGGAGACCCTTGAGGGGTATAAAGTGTGTGTGCTTGGAAATCCTGTCCACTACCACAAGGATTGTATTCATCCCCTTAGAATTTGGAAGTTCCACAATAAAGTCCATGGAAATATGCTTCCAAGGCCGTTCCGGAATAGGAAGAGGCAGGAGGAGACCAGAAGGTTTGTGTCGGGCGGACTTGCTCTGAGCACAGACTGGACAAGCTCTGGTGAAATCAAAAATGTCTTTGTTCATTTTAGGCCACCAAAAGGTTTGTTTAATAAGATCCACTTTCCTCTTGATGCCTGGATGACCAGCAGATCTAGAATAATGCCCCCACTCTAGGATCTTGTGGCAAAAACGTGGAGCAGCGTACAGACGTCCTTCTGGCACCTTAAATCTCCTAGGGATATGAGCCTGGGCTTTATTGATCTCATCCAGGATATCAAAATTATTGGCAGAAATAATATACTTTGCGGGAAGAATCATCTCTGAAGATTCGTTAGATCCTTCCTCTGTAGAGAATTGGCGAGAGAGAGCATCAGCCTTGATGATATTGGTATCTGGAATATATGAAATCGTGTAATTGAAACGAGAGAAAAACAGTGCTCAACATGCTTGACGGGATCCCAGACGACGAGCCCCCTCAATGTATAATAAGTTTTTGTGATCGGTGAGAATAGCTACTGGCTCTTTGGTACCCTTGAAGAGATGTCTCCATTCTTGCAGGGCTAATTTGATAGCCAAAAGTTCACGGTTCCCGATATCATAATTTCTCTCGGCCGAAGAGAATTTCCTGGAAAAGAATCCACATGGATAGAGTTTTTCTTGTGGAGAAGATCTTTGTGAGAATACTGCCCCAGCTCCCACATCAGATGCGTATACCTCCAGGGTGAAAGGAAGGGATGTATCCAGATGCCGAAGGATGGGAGCGGAGACAAAAGCTCTTTTGAGGAACTCGAAGGCTTTAATGGCTTCAGGGGACCATGCTGTCGGATCAGCACCTATTTAGGTCAGAGCAGTAATGGGTAGAGCGATAGTGGAGAAATTACGGATGAATTTTCGATAGTAGTTAGAAAAGCCAAGGAAACGCTGAACGGCTTTTAGGGAGTTCGGCAATGGCCAATCCAGAACAGACTTCAATTTCTCAGGATCCATGGTGAAACCTTTATCGGAGATTATATAGCCAAGGAAGGCTGTGGAAGATTGGTGGAAGAGACATTTCTCCATTTTCGCATAGAGACTATTAGCACGAAGTCGAGAGAGAACCACCTTGGTGTGACGAATGTGCTCTTCCAGGTTCTTGGAGAAAAAGAGGATATCGTCTAAGTATACAATGACGAAAATTCCCAGAATGTCCCGGAAGATATCATTCATAAATTCTTGGAAGACGGCAGGGGCATTGCAGAGGCCGAACGGCATCATTTATCATTCATAATGACCCGAACGTGTGTTAAATGCAGTTTTCCATTCGTCACCGTCTCGTATTCGGATGAGATTGTATGCTCCTCTCAGGTCGAGTTTGGAAAATATAGAGGCTCCTTGGAGCCGGTCAAAGAGTTCCGAAATTAGAGGAAGAGGGTATTGGTTTTTAACTGTAATCTTGTTAAGCCACGAAAGTTGATACAGGGTCTTAAAGAGCCATCCTTCTTTTTCACGAAGAAGAAACCTGGCCCGGGGGGGAGGTGGAATTCCGAATAAACCCTTTCTTAAGATTCTCCTGGATGTAGGTCGCCATAGCCTCGGTCTCGGGCACAGATAAGGGATACGACTTAGACTTGTGGAGCGTGGTTCCAGGAATCAATTCAATGGGGCAGTCGTACGAACGATGAGGTGGTAGGACTTCAGCCTGCGTCTTGTTAAAGACATCCAAAAAGTCATGGTATACCTCCGGCAGGGTAGAGAGAGAAGGAGAAGTGGTGTCAAGACCAGTGAGCATGGTAACAGGAGGAGTGACCATCTTCTCCACAGCAGGAGCCCACTGGATCGGTAGTTCGTTGGTCCAATCAACACGCGGGTTGTGAAGCTGGAGCCACGGCAATCCCAAAGTGACCTGGACAGTAGGAGAGTGGAAGAAATCGAAGATGATGACTTCAGTATGACCATCCGCGGTGGCCAGGGTGAGGGGAATAGATTCCCAAATAATGAAGACTGGTTGGAGCGGTCGGCCATCGATAGCCTCCAGGCCGATGGGTGACTTCTTGACTAACGGGATTTGGTTGTTGCAGGCATAGTCGTGATCCAAAAAGTTACCACCAGACCCGGAGTCGATGAAGGCTTCAACCTCTACCTTAACATTAGGACCCTCAAGAGTTATGGGGAGAAGGATTCTCCTCGTTAGCTCTTTGGGGGAAGAGGGGCGAGGAGAAATGGTACCGAGTAGAACAGTAGAAGCCCCTCTACCTTTACTGGGCATTCTCATTTCCCGGTTTCAAGCGACAGTGATGTAGTTGGTGTTCCGGGGAGCCGCAGTAGTAGCAGAGACCCTCTTCTTGGCGGCGTGTTCTCTCAGCGGTCCGAAGCTGTTGGCTACCGATTTGCATCGGTTCGGGAGCATCCAATGCAGGAAGAGCCAAGGGAGGAGACCTAGGAGAAACAAGCAGAGACGACAATAAATGGGGACGCTGGCGCTCGTGGCGTCACTCTTGAATGCGCTGGTCCATCCGGATGCTGAGGGCAATGAGATCTTCTAGAGCTGAGGGATGAACATGAGCCGCGAGGTCGTCCTTGAGGGATTCGGACAAACCCTGCCAGTATGCCGTGGCGAGAGCTTCATCATTCCACTGGGTCTCTGCAGCGATGGTGCGGAACTCCATCGCGTATCTTGCAGCCGACCTGCGACCCTGGGAGAGATGAAACAAGGAAAAAGCGGCAGTCTCCTACGCTCTGGTGTGTCAAAGACCTTCTGGAAATCTCGCCGGAATTTGGGGTAGTCTTGGGTTATGTCGGGTCTGTGTTCCCAGAGGGGAGAAGCCCAAGCGAGAGCGTCGCCAGTAAGCAGGGCATAGACGTAGGCCACTTTAGTACGACCTGTGGGAAACCGAGATGGGGACATCTCGAACTGGACGTTACATTGGTTCAAGAATCCCCGGCAAGTAAGGGGGTCACTGGCATACCGGTTGGGAGGTGGAATACGTGGCTCCGAGTTGCCCATAGGTACTGGGGCAGGAGGGGACGGTACAGCAAGAGATTCCCGCAGGGAGAGTTTAGAAAGTTCTTGCGCCACGGCGGTGACTTGGTCACTTAAAAATTGGCAGTGATCCATAGTGACACCTTGGCCCACCTCAGGGGGGGTCTGCATTTGTTGGGCTCTGCATAAGGGCTTACCAGAGATGGAGGCGTTGCACCACTGAGTAAAGACGGAGGCATTCACCCCAGTAACCTGGTCCTGTTATCCCCCATACCATCGCGGGAGACTCAGGCCCTCCTGTTGCCAGCAGGTATGCACCACCCAGACACACGTAGCCAGACCCTAGTACAGAGGGGGGCTCAATCTGCGATTGGTCCCGGAAAGAGGGGCTACATTGGAGGCGCTGCTGAGAGATAGAAACAGGCCAGGTTTTCTGCAAAGCAGAGCTGGAAGCGCTAAGTGCACCTTCCATGCATGTACAGCAGAATGTAGGGCGCAATTGCACATCAGGGGTAGTCAGGAGAGCATTGACTCTCGCACAGTACGCCCTGGGTGCCCTAAGAGGGTGTTGTAAATTGGGTGTGTGGCTATAGCTATTCTAGTCCCTTGAGGCAGATAGTGTGAGGCAACTGGGGGGGGTTAGTCTGTTAACTAGTCCAGGGACCTTGGCCCAGGGCCCTCACTATGAGTGGCCAACAGTAGGAGATGCCCAGTACTTAGGAGATGCCCAGTACCCTAGCCAGCACCTAGAAATCACCCGACAGAGTACTTGTGGGAACCGTCAGCGAGTGCGGTGTACAAGAAGGAGTTCTGCCTAGCCTGGGGTATGCCATACGTCATATTTGTGGGTTAAAGCATGCAGAGAGCATTCATAGAGAATTCAGAGAGCAGTCAGTGTCTAGGAACGTGTTACACAGTAGACACTGAGAGTAGCGCTATTGTGGGCTCAGTGGGCTCATTAAAGATGGCGGCCAGAGATACATGTGCTCTGCGGGGCATGGAGGAAGTTAAAATGGCGACAGCAGCGTCATTTACTGCCAAGCAGATTGCAGCCGATCCAAAATGGCGGTTCCCGCCGAGTCTGGAGCGCGCACGTGCTGTGTGCAAAGAGACTGTGAGAGAAATGTGGCGAGAGATGTGCAGGGGTTTGGCGACAAACCCAGATACCCAGCAGATCCAGCGGCGCGAAAGCCGAAAGCACGCTCACCAGTGCAGTGAGTGGCCGACAGACAAAGCCACATCACGCAGAGCGAGAGAGTACCCCACCTCTCTTGTTTCCACCAGAGGGAGGGGGCATGACAAGAGCCAATCAGAGTTGTCCTCTCCAGAGAAAGGAAGGACAGGAAGTGAGAGCGAGGAACTTCACTTCAGCTTGACTATTGAAGGAGCCCTTTTTGGAAACCCCTGAGCCCCCACAAAATATATATATGTATATGTGTCAAAATGGAGTGCTATTGAGCGTGGCATATGTATACAACAGACGACAGAGAAGCCCAATGCTACATCCAACATGACAGAAATACACAGTAAAATACTTATATATTCTCTTGAAATAGGGTCATTTAGTTTAACCCTTTGGCCAAAGCGTTGTAAGCTTGCGAGCCACGTCAAGGCAGACACCTGTTCGCAAGTCCTAACACTACCAGATAAAATACTAATATACCTCTATTAGGATTAAAATTCTCATTTACCTCTATTAGGAGGGAGAAAGACCACAGTGGGTCTATATCCAGCAGAATGAGGAACTTGCAAACTAGGAAAGTGGGGAGGGGCGGGCTTAAAACCTGGGAAGGAGGAGCCACTAACCTCCACCAGCTGGAACAGCTGAGAATGGGTTAACAAAACACAGAACCCCAGCAAGCTCTTTTTGGAAACCCCTGAGCCCCCACAAAATATATATATGTATATGTGTCAAAATGGAGTGCTATTGAGCGTGGCATATGTATACAACAGACGGCAGAGAAGCCCAATGCTACATCCAACATGACAGAAATACACAGTAAAATACTTATATATTCTCTTGAAATAGGGTCATTTAGTTTAACCCTTTGGCCAAAGCGTTGTAAGCTTGCGAGCCACGTCAAGGCAGACACCTGTTCGCAAGTCCTAACACTACCAGATAAAATACTAATATACCTCTATTAGGATTAAAATTCTCATTTACCTCTATTAGGAGGGAGAAAGACCACAGTGGGTCTATATCCAGCAGAATGAGGAACTTGCAAACTAGAGAAGTGGGGAGGGGCGGGCTTAAAACCTGGGAAGGAGGAGCCACTAACCTCCACCAGCTGGAACAGCTGAGAATGGGTTAACAAAACACAGAACCCCAGCAAGCTCTTTTTGTAGCATTGGGCTTCTCTGTCGTCTGTTGTATACATATGCCACGCTCAATAGCACTCCATTTTGACACATATACATATATATATTTTGTGGGGGCTCAGGGGTTTCCAAAAAGAGCTTGCTGGGGTTCTGTGTTTTGTTAACCCATTCTCAGCTGTTCCAGCTGGTGGAGGTTAGTGGCTCCTCCTTCCCAGGTTTTAAGCCCGCCCCTCCCCACTTTCCTAGTTTGCAAGTTCCTCATTCTGCTGGATATAGACCCACTGTGGTCTTTCTCCCTCCTAATAGAGGTAAATGAGAATTTTAATCCTAATAGAGGTATATTAGTATTTTATCTGGTAGTGTTAGGACTTGCGAACAGGTGTCTGCCTTGACGTGGCTCGCAAGCTTACAACGCTTTGGCCAAAGGGTTAACCTAAATGACCCTATTTCAAGAGAATATATAAGTATTTTACTGTGTATTTCTGTCATGTTGGATGTAGCATTGGGCTTCTCTGTCGTCTGTTGACTATTGAAGGAGAAGGAGTTAAAGAACTGAACTACTCAACCCCCGCGCAAAAGATGGCTGATTTGCAGGTGACTACCTATCAGTTTCCAGGAAGCTTCCTGGTTGTGGAGGTTGATGGGCAAGAATACCTCCGGTGCTTGTGTGTACACTGCAGGACACCCAGAGCGGCCCCAAGCACGACAGCACGATGCCCTCAATGTGGCACGTTCTATTTGTGGCCTGTCGAGCCACGGCCTATGATCAAGACCCCGCGGGGTGCCTCTCCAGGAACTCTAACGGAGGTGGCGGAAGAAAAGGAGAAGGCTGTCCTGGTTCCAAGGCCCAGCCAACACGAGATGTGCCGGCGGCGGGGAGCGCGACCGCAGTGGAGGTACCGGAGCAGGCCCGTTTCGTACCACTACCCACTGGCGGTGCCGCAAGAGATCCAGGTGACTCCCAAGCGGAGGAACCGTTAAAGTCGTCTTCGGAGGAATGAGATGGCCTATCATCGGTGGTGATGCGCCTACCGGCGAACCACCCCAGCTGTAACAAAGATGGCGGTTCACTTACCGGTGAGAGGAAGCAGACGAGTCCGGAGACCCCCCGACGGCGAGCGCTGGTGCGGCCTGAGCCACGTGGAAGTCCCCCGGCCGGGTCGACTCCCAGTGCGGCGGAGGTGGGAACCGAGATGGCTCCGGAGGAACCAACAATCACTAGTCGGCAGCGGAGCGGTAAGTAGACACCCCCACCTCTTACTCCTGCCAGGTGAAGACGGAACCTGCAGAGGGAGAGAGAGAAAGGCTTGCGGTCTACCTGGCCGTCCGCGATTCGGATGGTCAACCACCGCCCCTTCCGGTCCTCGACGCACTTCCGGTGTGAGACCACGGAGTGGATGGAGATTCTGTGGCCACCAGCGATGACGTCACTTCCGGGTCCCCCTGGCGCCGAGGCCCGGAAGCTTTGTTTTCTTCAAAGAGGAGAGCGGCCATGGAGGCAGCGCTCGCGACACTCAAGGCCCAAGTCGTCACCAGAGGAGCACGTAGCACGGCGGACCGGGTAAGTTGTAAGATGCCCACTGGTCGTGGCATTGCCCGACTCATAGACACTGTAACGGACATTGCTGATCCCCTGGTCACCGCCCCTAGCGCCATTGCCCCGGCCACTGCCCCTGCCCCGTCACGTGTCATGTCACCGGGTCCTAGTGGGGATAAGCTGGACAAGAACCCCAAATATTCCACAGATTGGAGGGATTGGGAACTCAGTGATGAAGGGTTTGATGGGGAGATACCATATTCTAATGTGATACGGGTGTCTAACCCTTTTGCATTTTCTCCTTTACCTAGAGGTAGGGCCCGAGGGTCCCAGACAGCTGCTCAAGCGGGTCCTGTGAGTCCGGTAATGCATAAAATGAATCCCACAAGCTACACCCATGAGATACGAGGTGGACACAAAGGCTCACCCTCAACTGAGGCCGTGACGTCAGGTGTGTCCTCACAGTTTGAATCTGATACAGATATGAAGGTAGTATCAGGGTATGAGCACCAAGATAAGTGGTTTACAGGGTACCATGCAGGGATAGACCTGCTCATCAAAAACAGTTCCTGCTCATCAAAAACAGTATAGTTGACCGTTGGTGGGCTGTAGGCACCTTTTCTCCCCAGGAGGTTGCTGATGAATTAGATAACCGGTACAGGGAGATTGAACAAAAGATAGTCATTCCCAAGGGCTCCGCCGTTTTGTATGATGATGTTGCCCCAGAGGAGCCTCAGTTTTGGGTACTGCCAAGCAGGGCAGGGGACCGAAAGCTGACCAAACTAAGCCGAGCAGACAGGGCCATAGTGGCCAGGTATAGGAAATCCCATGGCTATGAGTTCCCCTATGTACCTGAGCCCATTATGCAAGAAATAGAAGAGCAGAGAGATAACTGGCTCCGAGAAGCAGTTATGGAATACCTTCGGACTAAGTTCGGTAGGGCCAGCTTTTCCAATGAGGAGAAAGTACGTGAGGTCATACGAGCATGGAGTACCGGGAGGAGTATTTACATGAATAGTATGGTGTATAGGCCGGAGTATGGGTCAGTACAGCCCTATTATGTTAAAGTTACAGACCACAATGGGCGGGAAGTTAGAAAACCTGACCCGCGCCATTACTATTAGTTGGGTTCTCCATGTTGGGAGGTACCTTATTGTCAATTCGCCATCTGGGTGGGATATTCTGCTGTATGCAATAATCAACTTGTTTTGTATCCACAGATTGTTCACCTGCAGGATGGTGCTGCAAAAATTAGGTCCAAGTGGGGACCATTGGATTCCACCTGAGGGAGAATGTAGCACTGGTAAGAAATGGGGCTATATGTCTATCCTCCTACTGGTATAAACCCTGGTAAAGGCAGGCTGCCATTAGTTATCCTGGGTTTCCCCCACTTCAAGCCCTGCACTGGTGGACGTAGGTCACCTGACCCTGTGTGGAAGGCATAGACACAGGGGCGGTACCTGCTGATATCATGAAGGGGAGGGCTGTCTCTATTTAGAGTGTAAGTGCCAATGGGTCTGTCGTGCGCGTCAGTGTAGTTGACCAGGTCTGGATGCTTCAGACACTGGAGCCACACGAGGGAGTTATGCCAGGCCACAGAAATAACCGGTGCAGGGAGAGGGGTATGATACTTCACCTGCTGTCCTCCGGTTTGGGGCCCACTCTCCTCGTTGGCTCCTGCGTGCCGCCGTCAAGAGGTATCTGGAAACTGGAAGGAAAACGGCGGAGATGCTGGTGTAGCCCTGTGTGTGTTCAATAAAGTTGTGTGAAGATTACCCTGGGAGCTTTTTTCCGGACATGCGCAGTAGCGCCGTTTTCCTTCCAGTTTCTATTTAGAGTGTGCCTGTTCCTGTCAGTGATAGTAGTTCAGTCCTGGGTTCAGTCCTGTTAAGTTAGTGTCAGAGTGAGACATGCATGCAGTGCACAGCTGAAGGAGGAGAACTGGCAGGCCCCGATTAGAGCTGCTAGAACTATAGGTGGACCAATACCTCTGACCCTGTTTAGGGGGTGAGGGAAGAGCTAGCCCCACCCTGAGTGCCTGTGGCTTCGGGTGGAGGCAGGGACAAAGAGCCCCAGAGACTATCCTGAGGGTGTGCAGTCTGGTGGGAGAGAAGACCCTGTACATTGGAGGCAACTGTGTTGCTGCTACACTGCTGTGCTGTGTGAATAAAGAGCTGCTGCTACTTCTTAAGTAAAGTCTGTGTGAGACTGACATCTCTTGTCCCTATGAGGAGGACTTTCTGGAAGGATTTCACCCTACGTGGCTAGGGCTTACCAGAGATGGAGGCGTTGCACCACTGAGTAAAGACGGAGGCATCCACCCCAGTAACCTGGTCCTGTTATCCCCCATACCATCGCGGGAGACTCAGGCCCTCCTGTTGCCAGCAGGTATGCACCACCCAGACACATGTAGCCAGACCCTAGTACAGAGAGGGGGGCCCAATCTGCGATTGGCCCCGGGAAGTGGGGCTACATATAATTCCTACGAGTCATGAAATTGAAATTGCATTCGTAAGAGGTTTTTTCTGCCTTAGACATTTCTTCTGACCTTAGGTTCCGTTATCTGACAGATACAGTACACACAGAGGGCTAAACAGGGTTACTCCTTAAGTCAGAAGGTTAAGGGGCCCACATTACACTACCGACACACTTTATTGAAGTGTGGTCGGTACCGCAAGCCGGGAAATCTCCCGGCTTGCTAGTGGCCGCCCCTCGGCGTGCCGCACGTCATAGACGCGCGGTCACGCGTCATCGGGAGCGTGCGCCCCCTGCACGCGTGTCCAGGGGCTCCCCGAGAATAAACTGTGCCGCAGCAGTATGGTGATATATAGGATAAGAATATAGCATGTGAAGCATATTTATGTATCAATAAGTATTTTTGTATAAGTCATCATATTGTTTTTTATCTCTAAGCCAGACCCCTTAAGGGGCGTATTACTCATTTTGAAATGTATAAAAATGTGATACCAAGCAATAGGTTTTCAGAGGCATGAGTTCATTTTTGAATTCTCTCTCATTTGTACCCTGGTGTAGATAAACTCACGTTGATACTTTGAACCCTTGACTCATTGATTTTATTTCTACGCTTTCACAACTCTCTGTGGACTGGAAAGCACACTTACTGCACTGTTCCAGCCCCTAGAGGACAGTGATGGTATCACAATATATATATATTTGGCATTTGTTAAGTGTGTGTATATATATATATATTGTGACAGAGTCACTGACTCAGTAGGCTGGAAGAGTGAATGGAGAGACGCTGCAGCCAGTACACAGAGCGTTAATCTCCTCAGAGAGAGAAAGCACAGCTGAAGACTGATTAAACAGGGGCTGAACTCATCAGTGAAACAAGTGCTTTAAAAAGCAGGAAGTTGCCCACACAAGGTGAGCTTGTTTTTCCCCAGGAGGCTGGAGAGACTTCTCCCGGCTAGGAAGCCCTAGCTATTGCTCTGGTCCCCCAGTCCTGTGAGGAGCTTTTCTGCTGGGACCAGCTGGGACCCCAACCTAGGATAAAGATAAAGATTGCTGCGAGCTGGACACAGCCTGCTCCCCGGAACCGGTGTTCCTATTTGCTATTGGAGCTGCATTACAGATAAGACTTTATTATAATACTTATTTGTTATACTTTGTAGAGCACATGTTTTGGGCATAACAAGATTAGCTGGCTGCCCTGTTAGTAAGGGCTCAAGAAGTGAGTTAGTTTCCCTAACGGGAATAGGCTTTATTTTTCTGAAAGTCGTTTCTTAAAGGGACAGTGCACCCGTACTTTATTTTGGTTGTGGCTAATAAACCACTAGTTTAAAGTTTCCCATCGTGTCTAGCGTCTTACTGACCCCGCAGCGAGGCCGTCCTGCCACAGGTGGTGTCAGAAGTAGGATGCTATGCCTCTGGGGGTCAGTAGATGAAGATGTGTTGAGACACTGAACTCAAGCGGAAGAAGAAAAAAAAAGCGCGTTATTTTGCTGAAGTGAGTGAATTTGCAGCTAGCAGTGCTGTGTGTAAATTTGCCCTGTCTGGTATAAAAGAAAGTGAAAATGGATTTTGGCAAAGATGTTGCCCTAAGAAGAACCCAGAAGGTTCAAAGATTGTAAAGCACGTACAACTTACATGTGTTGTGCAAAGTCTGCCTCGTCGGGTGTGAAAACAAACAAACAAAAAAAAACGGGGTTTTAAAATGGCCGCCATCAAGTGTCAGTTTTGCAATGTACATAACCATACAAAACAGTGTCCCTTCAGGCCATATGATGATTATGATGACGACGCATATGTAGCCCCGAGAAGAGAGACGTACCCGCAGATGAAAGCTGCAAAAGTGACCAGTGTCCAGAGCGCAGGACCCCATAACCTTGGAGTCGGTGACCAGGAGTTCGGAGCCATGCCGGCTAGAAGGAAACCAGGTGACTTTCTAAAGGATTCAGTATGCTGGGCCTGTCATGAACCAGGACACACGGGAGGGGTGTGTCTCCAAATTCTCAACTATAAACAGTGGCAACAGGAGCAACATGATGAATATTGTCTCCCACAGCTGCAAAAGCAAGCAACGCATTGTGAGTACAAGCAAGATGTGGAAGCTGATACCAGTGTGTGTGCCCAGTACCACTGATGTCTCTGGAGCTAATAAAGCAAAGAGAAAGAGGAAGAAAAATAAAAATATTTCTAAAATCACAGAGGAAGTAACCGAACCACTTGAGCCTGCGATGTCAGGACAACAGGCGTCAGCAAGGCACCGAGATGTGCTGCAGACCGGAGTGATGGGCAGAATTGTCACAGGAACGGTGGCAAAGGAAAAAGAGGAGCAAAGGGAAGCTGAATCCTTGATCCAGGAAAAAGAGGCCTTAATTTCTGCACTCCAAACTGCCCACCGTGATTATGATGTCTTGCAGGAACAATTGAATAGGGAGCGAGAAGCTAACATCGAGGTACAGAGGTGTATACTCCCAGCTATACAAGAGTATGAGGCTTTAAAGAAAACAGAGCGTCTCTTACGGGGTGAGTTGGAGGAGCTGACGACAAGTTTGGATAAGGCCAACACCGCAATTGGTACCATGGAATCAGAGAGAACAAGTCCTGAATGGAGACTATGCTATAAGATGTCCCAGAGAGATGTGTAAAACTTCATCAAGACATAGAAGTTTCTCACCAAGAGGCTTGCGCGCTCAAAATAGAGCTGGAGCTCTTACGCCAGGAGGGTCACTGTCTAACTACACAGCTGGGTACTGTGAAGAAAGCCAATGAGACGGTCCTAAGGGATATAGAGACTGTGAAAATGGAGAATATACACCTGAAGGATGAGGTTTTAAACCTGACTGGTCAGGTCAGTGATGGGACTGAGAAGCTTCACCAAGCACAGAAAGTGAAGACGCAATTGGCGCAAGAAAAATTAGAAGTACAGGCTGCACTGCAGAATGCAGAGAAATGCTGGAAAAAGAATGCCTTGCCCTGGAGCAGCTGAAGGTCACGATGAGCGCCACAAGAGCATCGCTGGAGGCGGAGCTTAGAAGCCAGGTGACTCTGTGTGAGAGGGAACATGAGAAGGTCCAAAGACTGAAGCAAGAACTGGAGAAGCAGAGAGGCAGCGCCATCCCAATGAGAAGTATACCAAGGAGAAAGAGGCCTGGAAAACAGAAGCAGCAGCGATCCTAGCAACAAGAACTGCAGAGCTCAAAAAGATGAAGGAGGTGCTGATGCAAACCCAGAGTAAGCACTGGGAAGAGGTGAAGGGCCTGAGAGGGGACTGGCAGCATCAGATTGAAAAGTTGCAGATGCAGATGGCTGAGCGCGAGATACAGCGCGCCAAAAGGGAGGAGGTGTCCGTCCGTCAGGTGGCCTGCCTGATATTGCACCATGAAACCGAGATGGCTGATATCCACAAGCGGCTGGACTACACGACCAATGAGGGGGCCCATCTACAGCTGGAGCTGGACAAGGTCCGGGAGGAGCACCAGCAGCTGCAGGTCCAGAATAAAGAAACAGAGACAGATTTAAGCTTTGCTCTGAGTCTGCTAGGAGACGTAGAATCGGACTCAATTCTAACGAAGATGAACTAGCAGCCGCACTGAGTGAAAGAAGAAAGGCAGAAGGACTGCTTCAAGACCTGAGAAAGGACCTGGAGTCTGAGTGTGCTGGCCGCAAGATGGCGGAGAAACAAAAGTGTGACCTAGGCAAGGAGCTTGAGGCTCTGAAGACTGAGCGGGACGCTACATTGGATTCTACTGCTGCCCAGCAAGAGGTTTCTCAGATGAAGCTGGAGGAAAAGCTTACAACCCCAAGACAGACGTTTGGGTCACTGAAGCAGTCCAAGGAAAAGGTGGCGGTAGAGATAAAGCAAGGGAGACGCACCAGGAAGCATGACCGTGATACCGTTGCAGTACTACAGTCTACTTTCCACAAGGCACGGAAGGCGAAGGCCAAGTGGCGATGCAGTAGCACAGTAAGAATCCAATCATACTACAGTGCCCAGGGGACCCAAAGTGGATTCCTTGCCATGAATGTAGCCACTGTGAAGAGACAGTCGCGAATGAGATGGAAGTGTGCCCGTGATCATGAGGTGAAAGACTGCACAGATTGTCCAGCGACTCTCTCAACACAGTAAGTTAAAGAGTCAAGACAGAAAGGCCCAAGCCTATGAGTCTGCTGACGGTAAAAGAGAGGTGCCATGGGGTGCACTTTGGGTTAATAAGAATCCCGACCAAGTTGAAGTACTAAAGATAAATATTGTGGAACCCAACACTGAAGGTACGCTGATGGAGAAAGGTCCAAAAGCCATCACCGCTAAAACAGAGTTGCAGTCTTCACAAGAGAAGGCCAAACAGTCACTGGCGAGTGTATGCAATGAGCTGACCAAGGTCAAGGCTCTTCTACAGGGTAAGGAGACTCTGAGCACAAGAGAACATTGCATCTTCAGGATTTGCAGATCAAGGTCACAACGTGGCGTAGAGTCCTGGCAGAGAGAGCTAATAGACAGCAGGATGCTCAGGAACCTTTGCAAGAAGAGACACAACAAAAGCAGAGCATCAACCTTAAACTGGCACAACATAAGGAGATAGTGAGGTACCAGTCTTCAGGCGCAGATGGCCTAGTAATTACCCCAAAAAGAAAATGCCTAAATTGGAAGGCAGGAAAAAAAAGGGGGGGAGGAGGGAAGGGCCAACGTCGGACTTTTTCGACAAAGATGCTGGTGCATGGGAATGGTGCACGGGCGGCTCCACAGGACAATGTTTCGCTGGGTGGAGGGATATGTGACAGAGTTCCTGACTCAGTAGGCTGGAACAGTGAATGGAGAGACGCCGCAGCCAGTACACAGAGCGTTAATCTCCTCAGAGAAAGAAAGCACTGCTGAAGACTGATTAAACAGGGGCTGAACTCATCAGTGAAACAAGTGCTTTAAAAAGCAGGAAGTTGCTCACACAAGGTGAGCTTGTTTTTCCCCAGGAGGCTGGAGAGACTTCTCCCGGCTAGGAAGCCCTAGCTGTTGCTCTGGTCCCCCAGTCCTGCGAAGAGCTTTGCTGCTTGGACCAGCTGGGACCCCAACCCAGGATAAAGATAAAGATTGCTGCGAGCTGGACACAGCCTGCTCCCTGGAACCAGTGTTCCTGTTTGCTATTGGAGCTGCATTACAGATAAGACTTTATTATGATACTTATTTGTTATACTTTGTAGAGCACATGTTTTGGGCCTAACCAGATTAGCTGGCTGCCCTGTTAGTAAGGGCTCAAGAAGTGAGTTAGTTCCCTAACGGGAATAGGCTTTATTTTCTAGAAAGTCGTTTCTTAAAGGGACAGTGCACCCGTACTTTATTTTGGTTGTGGCTAACAACCCACTAGTTTAAAGTTTCCCATCATGTCTAGCGTCTTACTGACCCCGCCGCAAGGCCATCCTGCCACAATATATATATATATATATATATATATATATATATATATATATATGTTCACTTAATGTAATCAGGTATTTGTCATACATATTGTATAAAGGGGTGTTTTGGGAGCCATAAGTAACTTGGGACTCTCCCTCTCTCTCTCCCAATGGAGGGGCGGAAGTATGGTGGCACAGTTGTGCGGAAAGACTTCTGTGTTAAAGCTCAGTATGTTACTTGTTTTAAATATTTATCTATATTTTCATAGTTCAAAAATCTAAAGAAATATTGTTTTAAGGATTTACAGTACACAGGGATTACAGTACTAGGCAGATTAAACGATTAAATAATCAGGGGCTCATTCTGGCAAGAGCCAACAGGGAACATCACAATCATAGTTACAACATTAAAACACAAAAACCCTGAAAACAATCACCACAATCAGTTAGAGGGACTCCTAAAAAGAGTAGGTGCTGGGCGCCCTTAAAGCAGGTTTACCCAGGATATCTCCTAGAAATAAGATAATCTCTAAATCTCAAAAGCCTTGGATCGCCGCCTGCTCGTATTTCCAGATAATCTCCGCTCACGAGTCTAACCACAACCAACTCTGGAGCTCCCGAGTGGATAATAGGTACGGTAGGGCCTCCTTTTTCAGCGCCCCCTTTACGGCGTTCCGCTCATACAGCAGTACCGGGAAGGGGGCTGCAATGTCTGCACATGCGCAGAACAGGGACTGCCCAGTTTGCGCATGCACAGAACGGGGGCTGCAGAGGTCGCGCATGCGCAGAACGGTGGTCGCACTTGCACAGAACGGAGGTTGCGCAATGCACAGAAGGGGAAATTGCCGGTCTGCACATGCGCAGATGCTGAAAATCGCTGGTTTCGCTATCCGGCAATTTTTGCTTTACAGCGGGACCATAGAACGGAACCCACTGCATTACCGGGGCCCGCCTGTATATTTAGTTCCACCACTCCCATTCTAAAGCATGGGGGAACGTCGCCCAGCCAATCAGAGCATAGCAGGAAGGAGAAACGGGCCAATCACAGGTGAGGGCCCATTGCTACAGGTCGGGCTATTTGCGGATCGTGACGTCAGAGCGAGCGGGAGACACAAAAGCGGCTAATTACAGAAGCACCCATGGCTGCCATTGACAGCTGTGATCATCCGAGCTAGAGGTCTATGAGGTCAGATGAGATGTCACCAATTTGGCAGTGAGGGGCAGGGCTGCACATTTTGTTCTCTGGGCAATCCCTGCTAGTGCCCTTTCCACATGAGCCTCTCTGGACACTGGCCTTTGCCCCCACCCTCCAAAATCCTGGAGAATGATCTAGAAATAGGGGCTTACATGACCAAAAATGCCCCCCCCCCCCTGTCCCCAGAATGGAAAAACAGATGTCCAGCAGAGATTAAAGCTCTTTTGATGAAAATATCCAGCATTAACCCCGTTGTGTAGAGCTCCACCTCAGAAGAGCATTACCACTTCTCTTCATGTGTCCAAGCATAACATACTGATTAAAGAGCAGAATCACTGTTTTCACATGGGTAAAAACTGCCTGCTCTCCTCCCCTGCTCGCCCCCCCCTCCCCCCCTAATTGGCTCTGGCATCAAATGACGGCACGGGGTCATTGATGTCACGTTGCTCGCTGCGTCGTTTGATGCCGGGTTACCATTGCGACGTCTTGCTGAAGACACCACCAAGCCATCTGAATCAAGTTAGGAGACGATACAGAGGCCTGGCGCGGTCCCCCGGCATTTAATTAAAATGCAGTGGAGGAGAGAGCGGGACCTCTGTAACCACTGCCCCCCCCCTGAAAAATCTCGTGACCCCCACTTTGCGCACCCCGGATATATATAATACGCTACATGGAGAATATATGTAACAAAATGTAATGAACTAGCACTCTGTCTAACAGAATTCAGCTTGAGGTGCTATGATCCTGCATCCACACCGCAAGATACATACAACTGTACAAAAACCAAACTGGATCAGCACTCAAAAATAATAATGAAGCCTGACGAAGGGGACAGGGGCCCTTGAAACGTTGCTATAATGTGCACATATAACAGTGTGTGTCTTCTAACTTTTCCTATCCCTGTGTGTGGTGATTTTTCTGTATTGCTGCTTTTTTTTATATATAGCCTGGCCTTCGGCAGCTATTGCTAATTCTGGGCCTTTCCTCTGTCAGTCCTGTTAGAACAGGCAGTGGAAAGGTTAATTCCTTCAGTTGGCCTGTTTGTGAGTTTCAGCTCTGAAGTATTGTAGCAATATTCAGAGGCGGGCCTAAGCAACATTTGAATGTGTTAATCCAAAGGGTGGATATGGGTTGGAACACCCCCTAATGTGTGTGTGAGCCAATCGGTATCCAGCTTTGAGTTGTAATGATTCAAAGCTAGAAACACTCCCTGAGGATATTCAAATTGAGACATATTCCCAAATTCAGTTAGTGATCAGGAGTCTAGAGAGAGAGAGCTGAGAGAGATAGGAAGACAAGAAGAGGTCTCCCCCTCTTGCCCTACCTGGGTAAGGAGGGGGGGAAATCAAGCTGCCATGAGCAGAGAGGCAGAGATTACACCATGCCTGTGCTATCATGCTGTATGCTGTCTGCACACCTATGCTGAATAAAGTACCACGGAAAAGAAGCTGCTGTGTGTGTGTCCCTGTTCCTGTGTATGGAGAATGGAGTGTCAGTGGGGGTCTCTCCTCTGGAGACCCCAGGGGATCCCTGCTGGCTGGAGGCACTGCACCACCCAGAGAGAGCAAGGTAACCTGTCCCACATCACCTCCTGTCCCTGTCCTGGTTCTCCCCACAACACCGCGGAGCCCTCAGCCCTCCTGTTTGCGAGCAGGTCACAGCACCCAGACCACTCAGATTGACCAGAAGGAGTGTACCCCCCAATCTCATGTCGGGTGGGGTACCATAGGAGGGTTACATATACATTAAAGAAGAAACTCTGTGAGATCAAAAGCAAAACGTAAGTCCTGCATTATTATTTTTGAGTGCTGATCCAGAGTGTTTTTGAATATACGTTACAATACATGGGCAAACCAGAGGCCCAACATTAACCGCATGGTTCCCCACAGTAACCCTAACGAGAACGTGCAGCAGGACAGGCCTTCACCTTTATATTTAGAAGCCTTGGCTGCACGTATCGTCGATGATTATATTCAGATATTTGCCCATTTCCATGCAATGCAGGAATTATCAAGTTGTTTCCTCCTTCTTTAACATGCTGCTAATGGCTTTCATAACCTTTTATCCCCAGATACTTGAATTCCATGGCAGTTCTCTACTACTATACTATATACCATTATATATATATATATATATATATATATATATATATATATATATATATATATATATAAAATGCACTTTTTTGTTTATTGTTTAACGTCTTTGTATATATAACAATACATATGCACGTGAATGTAGATTTCAAACTGTGTTGTGTACTGATGCTGATTTTTATTCATTTATGACCAGCTTTTATGGTTCTGACTAGGAAGCATCACTAAAAGAGCTTCCTGGTATGACCCTCACTTTATACAACAATTTAAGTGTCACTATAAAATGCTTTGCTACATTTTTCCACTTTTGATTCTCACTTCACTTTCTCCTCCATCCTCCTACAGATGACTCATATAGTGCAGGAATTATTTTTCCAGGCTAAGCTACACGCACAAAGCAAACAGCAGCTGAATGACAGCTGAAGAATTCAATTAAAATCTTTTGTGGAAGAAGTAGGTATTTTATATCTCTGTGTTGCAGCAAGGAACAGACCCGTTACTTTTGTCTCCATGGCTGAAGCTGTAAGCGTCTGATCAATATGCTGTGAAGCCACTTAATTTACCTTGCCTGGAAAGGCTCTGAACTTAAATCAAATAAATGGGATTGAGAGGGGATTCCTGACCTGTTGAAGCAGCTTGGAAACAAAAGCAGTGGCACTCACGTGGTCTTCAAAAGAAGTTCAGTTTTATAGAACAGAGCTCAACGTCGATCTCTGCACAATAAAATGGAACTTCTTTTGAAGACTAGGCGAGTGCCACTGCTTTTGTTTTCTGGATTGTTGGTAGAGACAAAAAATGCGGGGGGAAAATCCTAACTAACACCTAAATGAAAAAGCGCTAGACCTAAAAAGGTGCACAAAATTAAAAAAGTGAATAATACCAACAGATAAGTGCACTGTGATAGAAACCATATACGAAACCCACTGATATTCTGGAATGGGGATTATCTGCTGGGTGGAGCTGCCTACGGGATCTCAATTACAAATTTCTCAAGGAACTTGTCACATAGATGCCAACATAAACAAATGCAATCCCCGACGCATATATCTGGCAGAAAACATTAAATGGATAACAACTATAATGTACTAATGTCCACAGAAAAGTCCACGAGTATACTCGAATCTGGAATAATTCCAGTCCTGGATCCTGTTTAGTGTCCTCTTGATGGATAGTGTTCATTCGAATGCATAATATACAAAAAGAAGGGGACACACCATAGTGCAGTATGCAAAGTCCAGATATAATGCCCTATCTAAAACCAATTAAATGCCTACTTACAAAGTGGGCTTGCAATGCATTCAGCTGATAGAAACTGTGCTTGTGCCAACGTCTTCTCCTGCTGCTCCACGGACCCCACGTGTTGCTGCTTCTTGAACTCCGTTGCTTCACTCTTGCACGTCCCCACGATCAGCACCCGATCAGTTTCCCCAGAAGACAGACAAAAGGGAAAAGCGATGGTGCAGAACTACAAAGCCTTAATTTAAAAGAAACAAAGCAGAGAATCACACTTGCAATGTGTCTCCGTTATAAATGAAACAATCTTGCCGTCCACAGCGTGTCCAAACGGAGCCTCCGTTAGTGTCAGTGTTTGATGCGCGCTCGCCCCCGCGATAGCGTTAAAAGAAACAAAGCAGAGAATCACACCTGCAATGTGTCTCCACTATAAATGAAACAATCTTGCCGTCCACAGCCTCAGTTAGTGTCAGTGTTTGCTGCGCGCTCGCCCCCGCGATCACGATCAAGTGTCCCAGCGCGCACTGGTGACCTCACTGCAAGGCTCACTCCACACTCCTCGGTCAGCAACATAATTAGACTCCTCCCAACGCGTCACGAAATGAGTTGATTTGGATGTAGCTAGTACTATTGGACAGAGATTTCAGTATTAATCTATCATAATTGTAACTGTAAAAGGTCAACATGAGCCTCTAGAAGGTTGATGGGATGGGTCATGGATCTATTTGACTGATATATCTGACTGATATCAACCAGTTTCTTGGCTCCATTTCCTCTCTGAATGAGAAGCGTGAGCTGCTAGTTCTTTGGGATTTCAACTTCAATTGGCTTGACCCTAAAAACCACAAAATCCAGATACAAATCAAATCGCTTAACCTATCGCAACTCCTTTCCCAACCCACATGGACAAACCTGAAATCGCACAACCACTCCTTGCTAGACTGGATTCTCTCCTCAAATCCCAGCAGAATCCAATCCTCTGGCATCCTCCCTGACATTTTCAGTGACCAAGCAATAATGTACTGTGTAAGGAAAATCAAACCACCCCAATCAAGCCCTAAAGTTCTCCTTACTAGAACATTTAGAAACTTTAACCCAAAACAGTTTCTGGCTGACCTGACCAACTGCTCTTGGCACAGAATCGATTTAATTCCCGACCCTGATTCTGCACTCGGCTATTTCCAATCTGAGTTCTTAAAACTCTGTGATACCCATGCTCCACTACGCAGAATAAGGGTAACCCATGGGCCCACCTTCCATGGGTTACAACTGACCTTATAGCACTCTACCAGTTCAGAGATACCTTGTGTAAAAGCTACAAAGTAACTGGCACTACCAAGGATCTCAATCACTACAGATGTGGAACATGTGTACAAGGCAAACCGGGCATGCAAAAGCACAATATTACTCTGACAATCTTCTCCAGAATACATCAAACCCAGAAAACGTCTGGAAAGTTATCAACAACATATTCCAGCCTTCTAACCATCAACAACCAAGTATTATCACTAAGGGGGATATTACTCTGACAAACCCCACTGACATTGCAAATGAATTCAATGATTACTTTGTGGGGTGTGCTACTAACTTATTAGCAAAACCCAACCAAACCACAAACATGAATCTAATCTTGGGAATACCCATATAGCCCCACCCCCTCCCAATACTGCCAACAATGTTCAATTTGGCCCAGTATCCAAAGAGGGGATTACACAAGCACTCCTCAATTTAAAACTATGCAGCCAATGTGGACCTGACTTACTACAATCTAAGTTCCTAAGACTTGGTGCCCCAGCCATTGCCAAACCAATTGCTTCCATAGTCAAATCTATCCTGTCTGCAGGCCATATCCCTAAGACCTAGAAAACTGCCAGCGTTGTCCCAATCTTCAAAAGTGGGGACAAAAACACTGGCTCAAACTACAGGCCAATCTTTCTTCTCCCAATATTATCCAAAGTCATGGAAAATGTGTTCACTCCCAATTAAGCGATTACTATACCAAGACAAATTTCCCTAGCCAATTCCAATCTGGCTTTTGACCCAAACTCTCCACCGTAACTACCCTGCTAAAAGTTTGCAATGAAATCCAGTGTGGAATGGAACAGGGACAACTCACTGGTGAATATTCCTATATTTTGCAAAGGCTTTTGATACGGTTGATCGTGTTATCTTGCTTAATAGACTCCAGTGCTTTGGAATAGGGAAGCATGCTTTAAACTGGTTTCATTCCTACCTATCAGGTAGATCCCAACATGTGTCCATCTCAGGTTCTAACTCCAACCCCTTGGATATCACCTGTAGTGTCCCGCAAGGCTCTGTTCTGGGGCCCCTACTGTTCTCAGTGTTCATCAATGATCTTCCCACAGCTTGAAAGGAATCTTCAATACACATGTATGCAGATCACACAATCGTATATGCACATAGCCATAGCCTCTCCGACTTTGAACACATACTGTACTTCAGTCTGACTTTTTGAGACTCGAAAACTGGATTTCCCAAAGCAAACTGCTTTTAAACACTGACAAGACTGTAACAATAGTATTTTGGACCAAGACTAAATTTTTAAAGCTTCCAGCGACTGAGTTCCAGATCAGAACCAATGCTAACACCACCCTAACTCCTGTTACTAGTTTTAAATACCTGGGCATATGGTTTGACTCCCACTTAACATTCAGGATGCACATTGATACTCTGACATCCAAAACCTATGCTAAACTAGGTGTACTTTACAGGAACAAATCCTCCCTAAGTCTGCTGGTCAGAAAGTGTATCGCACTGCAGATGCTAATGCCAATTATTGACTACGGAGACATAGTATATGGCTCGGCACCCCAAGCCCATCTTAGCAAACTAGACACCCTCTACAATTCAATATGCCGTTTTGTTCTCCAATGCAACTACAACACATCGCTATGAAATGCTCAAAGAACTAGATTGGTCATCACTTGATTCTAGGCACAAAATTCACCTTTCCTGTCTTGCCTTCAAATAGTTTCTGGGCAAGCTACCCATCTATCTGAACAAGCTCCTCACCCCTACCACATGCAGCACTTATCATCTGAGATCTGACTCCAAAAGACTGTTCATGGTCCCAAGGCTCAACAAAGTATCCGGCCACTCCTCCTTCTCTTACCATGCACCCCAAAACTGGAACAACCTACCGGAGACTCTCACATCCACCACCAGTTTATCTTCTTTCAAAACTATGGGCTCTATGCAGTAAGCGCCAAAAAAGTCCTCTCGCCAAATGTTCCTTATCGGCATGATGTTGCCGATTTTCCCTCGCCATATGCAATAAGTGCCAAATCCCTTCCGAATCAAGCCGAAAACATTTGTTCCCACTCTGGCGATGATTTGCCAATCACACACAGGTGTATCGGCGTGCATGGCGAGGTAGTGTTAGGTTCGCCAATGAAACTTCTTGCTGAATCTGCTGAAGCAAGCATATTTTTGATTGTGCGGCCCATTTAAAGGCAGCGTGTATTTTTATTCATTCTCTGTGTTGTTGGGAGAGAGAGACACACAGAGCTGGGCGATTTGCATATTTCATATTGACAGAGAGAGTTGCTGTATATTGTGATAGGTTTGTCCTATGTTGTTTTGTTAACATCTTTGTGTTGTTTTCTGTTTGTAAGTGTTCAGTGCGATTGTGTTTAAATTTCTTTTCTGTTCTTTGTGAGTGCTATAGGTATGGCCGAAAGGCGTGGGAGGAGTGATGCTGGTGTGAGTGGTACTGGTAGTCGTGTGAGTACGCGTCTGAGTGAACGTAGGATTCAGGGGAGTGCTGTTTCTGCGAGTGCGACTGGTGTTGCTGGGAGTGCGAGTGGTGTTGCTGTGAGTGCGAGTGCTGTGGTGTCTGTTGCTGGTGCTGCTGGGGTGTCTGTTGCTGGTGCTGGTGGGGTGTCTGTTGCTGGTGCTGCTGGGGTGTCTGTTGCTGGTGGTGGGATGGTTGGTGGTGGGTCGCTTTTGGAGTCTCTTCCATTGGAAGAAGGAGAGTCCAGTCAGCAGCAGCTAAGCTCTGTGGCTGCACGTGGTCGGAAGAAACGTGTGGAGCGGCCACGTAATCCTCGTTTCAATGAAGAGGAAAACAGAGTTCTTGTCACAGGGATTTTGGAGCACTATGACTCTCTGTATGGGCATTTAGTAGGTAAGTCAATCTTTGCATTGATTGTTCAAAGACATTTTATCCTATCTCATGTGACATGTGTTAATATCAAACTATTAATCTCTAATATCTATCAATTAAAGTTAATTGTTACACACATAATCCTTCATGCTTTATAACGACCATAACAATCAGTCTAAAAAGTTTGCCAAAGTTCATACAATATTCATGCAAGCTTCCATAGATTTGTATGTTTCCACGTAAATGCTCATGTGCTACACATATTCAACCTAAACCAGCATGTTTGGTATCTCTTGGAACAGGTAGCAGTTTTGTAAAATGTTCGTCTTTCTATTAATTAGTAACGGCATATATTTTGTATGTATTTCAAGGGCGGACAAGTTCAGCCTCCAAAAAAGAAATGTGGGATCAAATAAGATTGTCTGTGTCTGCGTGTGGGAATCATGTCAGGGACTGCACGAATTGTCGGAAGATATTTGATTATATCAAGGTGAATTTAAAGAAACAAAGCCAAGCACAACGGATGCATGCTTCTGCCACTGGAGGTGGGCCGCCAGCACAAGCTCTAATCTTAACTCCATTGGAGGAGCAGATGCGTGAGGAATTTCTTCCTGTCGTCGTGGAGGGTTTGCCAGGGGACAGAGATATCGGAATTTATTCTTCTCAATTTCCACCAGGTGACAAATGTTAATGTACTACGCGTGTCGTATGTTACAGTTGTTATCTATATTTCCGCTGCAAGTTATAGTTTGTTCCAAATAAAAGCATACCTACATATATATCTGTATATATATGTCTCTCTCTCTCTCTCTCTCTCTCTCTCTCTCTCTCTCTCTCTCTCTCTCTCTCTCTCTCTCTCTCTCTCTCTCTCTATATATATATATATATATATATACAGTGCTTGACAAATCACCCAAAAATCTACTCGCCGAACAAAAAAATCTACTCGCCATCTAGTCCCGCCCCTACCCCGCC